>NW_023339762.1:2050700-2052975 GCF_004916995.1 Morone saxatilis | reverse complement strand
GAAACTGATCTTACTGACTCATGAAGGGTCAGTTAGAACATTAAAAACAAAGCAGAAATGATTTCTTAAAAGAGAAAAAGAAATTGGAGATTCTAAGGGAAATGAACAGTAAATAAAATCAGTGGATGAGGTAAAATACAGAAAAGGTTATTAGATAAAAGCAAGTTTATAAAGATGAGCTTAGGTTTTTAGCAAGGCCTATTTTTATCAGTTAAGCTCTTAATATCAAATATCTTCCAAGCTTTAAATGCTGGAAAAAATGTGCTCCTGAACAGGATGAATTGAAAGGAGGCTGTTGTGAGTCCCAGCCGTGGTTCAGTTTGTAAATGACTCCTGACCCTGATTAATGAACAGTTTCTCCTTGACTCCTGCTGCAGCTGAGCTTTCATCTAAATGAGCCCACGTCACAGCAGACACTCTGACGGAGACAGTAAATTAAATTAGTCTGAGGTTGAGATGGGACACACTGTGACTCACTGTCCTGTCCCATGTTGTCCTCTGCCCACTGATGAGTCACACAAACAAATATAAAGAATAAAGGACACACAGCTGCGCACACCGGACTAACTATGGTTTTGCTTGTTGCAGCTGATGCTGTGTGGGATGCAAGAGATCGATTTGGCCGACTGGCAGAAGAACACAATCTATAGACATTACACCAAGAACAGCAAGCAGATCCACTGGTTCTGGCAGGTATGGACAGACACACTCTGGTTCACACACACACATCTGCTATGATAAAGTATGTGCATTCCAGTGTTTATACAGTGGAATTGCCATCCTCCTGATAAATCCTCCGTTTCCTCTGTCCTGTCAAATTTATACAGTTTTTACATTTGCACCTTAAATGTCCCATGATATTTGCTGCAGTGACATTACCGTGCACATACAAACGTTTAAAATTACTGAGCAGCCTCTCGAATCATTATCATAAATCAATACAATGCAAAACAAAGAAATTACCTGGAAAGAGCGTGCTTTTAGACATAATTTAAAAGGCAATATAGCCTACATGGACCGGTAGAGGTGGAGTATAATATCCATGTGGGATGATTTATGCGTACATTTGGATTTGGATGAACACTAATAGGCACTGATGGAGTTGTGTTCCTGCAGGTGGTGAAAGAGATGGACAACGAGAAGAGAATCCGTCTGCTTCAGTTTGTAACAGGAACCTGTCGGCTGCCTGTGGGAGGCTTCGCTGAGCTCATAGGTAACACTGATTCACTCACTGTTCTTTAGAAGAGTTTTGTGAAGGATCATATTGTCTTAATTTTTCGATGAACTCTGTATATTTGTTGAGATTCCATTTTTCCCAGGGAACTATAAATCCTCATACTCCCAAAGTAACAGTATCAATCAGTACAACATCAGTCAAACTCACCACGCTGCTGCTCTGTTTCTCTTCTCTAACAGAAATGTTTTCATTCACTAACCAATTCCAGTCCTGTCCCTTTTCCATTTTTACCGATCCCTGTTTGCCTCATATGAATTCCACTCAGCCCTCACAGCGGAATATACACATTAAATGTATCCCAGTCCCTAGTCTTCCCATTATTGGTCCTAAAGGCATTTAATGTGAAAAAACCAACATTACGTTTCATTGGCAACACATTTGCATCGCTCAGGAAAAAGGGGAAATCGGAAAAATAGGCGTATGAAACGTGTATTTCTGTTTAAAAGAGAAAGTCAGAGCAGCAAAGTTACTGTTTTGTACTGCTGGAATTAGTGCTGTGGAGAAGTACATACATATTGAATTTGCCATGTGAGTAGTTGTACAGTAGTAGGCTGCAGGTAAATACACCCCCTGTATAATGTTTATTTTACCCATTATTTGAATCCTGGCTTGTATATGATCATTTATAGTGTTGACATTCATGGTTAAAATCAGCACAACAAATCTTAAATATTATGCTTTTCTAAGACAGTGTTAATACAATATAATCAAGCTGATATTTGGTGAATTAACTTAACAAGAGTCTTCTCTTTTATCCCCTCAGGAAGTAACGGTCCCCAGAAGTTCTGCATAGACAAGGTGGGGAAAGAGACTTGGCTTCCAAGAAGCCACACATGGTAAGTTGCTCCCTAATCCGTTAATATGGTAAAACCACCTGAGCTCCAAGACCCAAGCTTTTCTGAGTGATGTTGTTTAAGACAAGAGGGAGCTTAGAGTATTTCGTTACACATATTCTTTGCAAAGGTCATGCACAAACTTCAGTGTTCAAATAGTAAACATTTGTGTATCTGTTTAGCCTACTCCAATAGGAAATACCAC
>NW_023339762.1:2049622-2050676 GCF_004916995.1 Morone saxatilis | reverse complement strand
TTGCCAATATTCTAAAAAGTCTAAGTAGTGATAGAGTATCTGTATTGATTCAGAGCAAATCCAGCTCTGATATGGCTGCAGGAAAGTGAACAATAAACAGTGAAGCTTATATTAATGACATCAATTTACAGCCAGTAACATTGGAGTACATGCTGCGTCGTTTCCTGTGAATCCCTTGTGTGTAGGCAGGTCATTTAAATTCAGTGCTGCAATGGCGATCTCCGCCACTAAAAATTAAAACTACTACTGCAAGTAATTATAGGATGTTAATACATTGACAAGCCAGTGTAGAAAAGCAGCTACAGTAAATAGTATCAAAAACTGGTGCGATTTAATGAATGATAATCTTGAAGATTTATTTATTTTTATTTATTAACCATGTGCAAAAGTTGCGGGAAGTACCTGGTACTTGTTTCAGTCGAGGTTCCAAGCGAACTGAACTGATACTAAAAGGAGGAGTGAAAACACTTCCATCCAGCTTCCTCATGAGTATGTGTCGCTTTGAAGCAGCAGTTTCACGGCAGCATCACTATAACGATCAGCTAAGAATCCCGTCCTACATTGAGGGGGTACTATGGCAGTGGAAAATAAAATGGAGGCAAATATCTGCTACTGAAAGTGACTGCAATCGTACCGTGCAGTGGAAATGAGGCTTAAGAGTAATGACTGTGTGTCTCTTCCTTGTTGTCTGTCCCTCACAGTTTCAATCGCCTGGATCTGCCGCCCTACAGAAGCCTGGAGCAGCTCCGGGAGAAGCTCCTCTTCGCCATCGAGGAGACGGAGGGATTTGGACAGGAGTGACGCGGGAAATTAAAGGAGAATAGTTAATTCAACGGGATTGTTTTTGTTATTAATATTATTATTTTGCATTTGTTTAATCACAGGGCTGAAAAATCACCTTTCATAATAGCCCCTCACCCGGGGGGAGGATCATGTTTGTGAACTGAATCATAGGTTAAAGTCAGAGCAGAACATAGAGGAAGAGTGTGCGTGCTTACTTGTATGTATGTGCGTGCGGTTGCTCACATTAATGCCATTGTGTATATGCATATAA
>NW_023339762.1:2043015-2049522 GCF_004916995.1 Morone saxatilis | reverse complement strand
AGAGAGAGAGAGAGAGGCAGCGTGTGAGTGCATGTGTGCGTCTGTATACGAGAGACAGAGAGCTGTTATCATGAACTAGTGCACCTCTGTTACAGAGGCTAGAGAGATGTGATTTTATTTTTTATTTTTCTGTTACTTGTGAAATTCAGCATTTTCCTCCTGTACATAACTAAAATAAATGAGATTTCAATCTTGAGCTGTTTGACTGTTTGACATGACATATACAGAGTTTATATAAACCACAATAAGGATTCAGGGATATTTCATTGTCATTTACAACACAGGGTTGTATAATGTAATTGTGATTATAGTTCTATTCACCTTGGTGCTACTGGTAAAACCAAATAAAAACTGATTAATAAGTCATATAAAAAAATACTCTTTTTCATTATGAAGTGCTGAGGATGAATTTAATAGTCAGAGGGAAGACGCTGTCTATAAGTCTGGAGGTACAGCACTGAAAGCTTCTGTACCTCTTCCAAGAATGCAGCAGGCTGTGGCTGGGTGGGTGCTGTCTCCTAGTATCCTCTGGGCTCTGTACAGGCTCCTCACCTCGCCCCATGTACCGAGGCTGAGTCCTTGCTGCAGCGGCCATAAGTTTGAATCTGACCTGTGGCCCTTTGCTGTGTGTCATCCATTAACCAAACAACTTTAATAATTAATAATAAACAACTACCACGACAACCACACATTGTACAAATACCAAATGTGTGGAGAATACACATTTACTCCAGTATCATGCTAACGAATGACTTCCTTGCACTGTATTTGAATAATTTTATTCTGCTTCATAATTCACAATATTTTCATATATTAGACAGTTAGTTATTATTAAGGTTTTAAATAAATAAAATATAAGATAAGCTAATATGATGTCATTAAATTAACCAATAGTATATACAATTATTTTGGATTTTGACTCATTAATAAAGTAATTATAACACATTAATAATAATATAACAAATATTACACTGAGGGAGCCATTCTTCACCAGAATGAGTAACACCTACTGAAGTTTCAAATGCAAAAGGATACAGTATAAAGTATTTTTAATGCCGTTTTAATCTGTATTTGTCTTGCTTTCTTAAGGTGTTTTCTTAAATGTGTGAATGGTATTTTATTATTTGAAGTACACTTGCAGTGCAGTCACTGTAGTGTATTTCAAATGTTTTAATGAACTGGTAGATGGGCCAATGACAATGATTGATGAATGATGACAATCTTTTTTATTCTACTTCTTCCATAATCAATTAAACTAATGTAATACCTACTAAAAAGCTACAATTAGTAGTATAGTAAATATTGAATAAGTAATAAATTATTTCAGCTTTCTATACATTAAGGACCTTTATTGTGAAAGGAAGGCATTCCTTGGCTCAGCCCGGAAGTAACTTCTTCGTTTTCTCGAGATACCTCCGAGCAGAGGTGCAGGAGACTAGCTAACCAAAGTATTGTTCATTTATTGTTTATGTGACACCGTAACTGTAATATATATATTTACCGTTAGCTTAAATAATATTTGTAATGCCCGTCAGTCTCCACTCACACGTCCCTGCCCGGTTTAACATGGTGAACGCGGATGAAATCGCCAGGTTGTGCTACGACCGTTTCAACAAACTTCCCCGGAGAGGGA
Source organism: Morone saxatilis (assembly GCF_004916995.1). Taxonomy (NCBI): domain Eukaryota; kingdom Metazoa; phylum Chordata; class Actinopteri; family Moronidae; genus Morone; species Morone saxatilis. The sequence goes on along the minus strand of NW_023339762.1, from coordinate 2,047,889 downwards.
AGCCTGAGCCGGGCAGAGAGTGGACCCTGCTGGCCGCTGTCGTGAAAAGCATCCGGTGTGCTGACTCTGACACAGGTTGGACAGCCGAAATAACGATGCTACAACGTATTGTAATGTTGTCTGCATGTCAACAATGTCCTATCGCAGGAAAGAAACCAGCTTTTTGAAAAATGTTAGTGTCGAGCCCCGTATTTAATATAACAGCGAGTTAACTTTCAGCTAAGTTAACTCTAACGTAGTTATCTGTTAGCTGGTAAGTAAAAGTAACCTAAAGGAGAAACTTCATTTTCTATACTGACCACTGACTCAGTGGCATATTTTATGGATATTTCATATTATATTTAAACTGTAACTTACAATAAACCCAATACAGACTTATTAGGCTTCTTTTTGGACAAATTCAGTTTTCTTGTCACTGACGTTTGGCCATTGTTCTATTAGAACATTTATTTTACATTTCTTCACAGTTAAAAAATATGCTGAGATATAGGCCTGTATGTTTTAAAATTTTCTTACACCTTAAAATCAAGAAGGCCATGCTTTGGCGACCCCTAGTGGGGGTCCCGACCCCCAGGTTTCTTAAATAATAATCCAAACTTCAAAAATAACAATTTAATTTAGTTTTCTTCACCAAAATGAATATATATATATATATATATATTATATTTAAAAAGGTTTTCTCGCACTCCTCAAGCTGTGGTGACCCTTAGTGGACCCCCAGGTTGGCAAACCAACAACCATAAAATAAGATATGAAAATGTGTTGAAGAAGAATATAAGTGATAAATGATGTTCTAAAGAGATGTGTTTTTTCTTCCTTCACAGTTGAAAAGGAGGTTGTTTCCCTAGGAACTGGGACCAAATGCATTGGAAGCACAGCTATGAGTCCCAATGGTGTGTGGTCTTCTAAATACTCAGTGTCTCTGTAATGTTGGTGATCCAATAGTCTGTGTGAGGCTCAGATTTAAACATGGATTGAATTATGTGTCATATTGGAAAAATATCTTCTGCAGATGAAAGTTCCATCCATGACAGCCTGTAAAAGTGAAAGTTACTTAAAACACTGTCTGTCAACCTTTATATCAATACGTTTGATTTGATTCTTTCATCCATTTTAGGGGATATGCTTAATGACAGCCACGCAGAAGTCATTGCCAAAAGGGGATGTGTCAGGTGTGTGTTTGTATTCAGTTCCATGTGTTCATAGTAGCTTGTTGGCACTGGTGCTCCGTGCTGAGCCTTCAGTATGAGTGTAAGCCACTTTGTGAATTTGTAGGTACCTGATCCAGGAGCTGCACACGGCAGTGAGTGGTGGGGACAGCTCGGTGTTTTGTCCGGCAGATCAGCGGGGGAAATGGAAGCTTCGGCCGGGTGTTTCCTTCCTCTTCTTTACCAGTCACACTCCCTGTGAGTCCAGCATGCTCCCAGTGTACCTAACTGTCTGTGTCACAGAATTAGTTTAATATGACCACCAGCAGGTTGTGTGAGATGAGCCTCAGGGTGTAGAGCTATATATTGTGTCCTGTACTCACATTTATTTAAAGCATATATTCTGTTTGTGAAGCTCAGCTCTGTCCACAGGCCAGTGCTTTGTCCAGGAAGACAAAAACAGTCTAAAACTTGTGTGTTACCAGGTGGTGACGCCTCCATCATCCCCATGACTGACAGCCAGTCTCAGCCCTGCCCTCCTGTCACATCTGTAAAGGCCCATAAAGGGACTAATGGAGGAGGAAACCTGAAAAGGAAAGCAGAGGAACCAAGTGACGGGAAAAACACTAAACTGCCCCGTCTGGAGGAACAGGAGACAGCAGAGACACAGCTCGAGGACAGAGGAGAACTGAAACAATCCTTCCTGTCAGATTCATCTAAAACCGAAGCTCCGTCACAGAGTGTGGAAACCGCCTCCTCTGATAGTCCTGGACCGCATCCACAGATCCCAGACATTCACAGAACGGGGGCCAAGTGTGTCCCGGGTGGCCTGGCTGACCCTCTGCACCCCGGGGTGGGGTACCACAGCACGGGGCTGCTCCGGGTCAAGCCTGGGCGAGGAGAGCCGACTCTGTCCCTCTCCTGCAGTGATAAGCTGGCCCGCTGGGGGGTGCTGGGCTTCCAGGGTGCACTGCTGTCCCACTACCTACAGGAGGCGCTCTACTTCAGCACGGTGGTGGTGGGGAAGTGTCCATATAGCCAAGAAGTTATGCACAGAGCTCTGGTCACAAGGTGAGGAGTAATGCTGAATCTTGTTAGTTAAACATAAAAAACAGTAGTCAGAAGTCTTTTTAACCACCAGGCAGGGTGTCCCGAGGGTCTTAAAAAGCCTCAAATCTTAGGCCTTTCTTCAGAAAGATGTTAGCGGTACTTAAGTTGCTTTTTCAGTCTCACCTTTAAATGTGTTGTATTGATCATGCTGTGAAAACTACAGAATGAACCACTGACTTTCCTTCATATTCTTTGTACTTTTTTGCCAGTTTGGACATAAAATAGCTCTTAAATTACTTTTATAATAGTCTACAAAAGTCTTAAATTGAACCTGTCGAAACCTGCACAAAGCCTGCCAGAGGTGTAGCTACAAGGTCTGAGCCCCATGAAACAATATTCTCTCAAGAGTCTGTGTTTAAAGTTGCCTTGATAGATGTTTTTACCACGTTGGTACTGTGGAACAACAACAACATTTTGACTGTGCAAGGTTGTTCTGGTGAACGCACTGGCAAACAGCTGCTTATCCAGAAGCCACTTTAGACCTCTGTTCTGGTCTCCGCCAACTCCTGAGTAAAACGTCAGGCTCTTTAGCTGCTGAAAGTTCAACGTTCTTCCACAGCTAGTCAATAACTTTGTTTGCTGTTTGGTGCTGGATTGTTTTTAGCTCAAACAGTGGCAGGAGATTTGGTGATTGGAAAGCCAAAACAATGAGCCTAATGATGCAATTACACCGCTGTATTATGCACAATGGCTCGCTGATAATGCTTCTGAAACAGACCCAGCATTAATGTCGTCATGCCTGTGCTTCTCTTGTTCTGCAAAGTCAGTTATCCTCTATGAGAGAGGGTTGTGTGGGCTCTTCATCAGAATGTGTGATGCATAAATAACTAAGTAAACTCTCTGTGTGCTGCTGGGGACATTTTATTGTGAAGAAGTGCATGTATTGTACAAAGATATGGTGAAGAGAGTGACTAAAAACCAAAACTGTATTCATCTTTTCATCTTAGACGATGTGAATACAGTGGAAAATATAAAAAAGTAATATTACAACTATAGATGATTATGATTATCCCTATGCAGCTTTAGAGCCTCCTATCATCCCGCTGCAAACAGCACCATCTTTATTAAAATAACAGCACATCTATCTAAAACTGTTACTGGTTAGTGTTGAATAACATCAACAGTGTTAAACGTATTTTGGAAGTATTTTCCCTCCAGTGTGAGGGAATCAGCAGACTCTCCTGTGCTCCTCTCGTGCTCCTCAGGTGCTCCTGTGTATCGGACCTCCCTGCTGGGTTCTCTGTGTGCCCACCTGTGTTGCTCCAGTCCAGCCTGGAGTTCCCCTTCAGCCAGGGTCAGACTGAGCTCCGACACCAGGCCGGACAGGGACGTATCTCCCCCTGTGGGGCAGGTAGGATCCTCACACACATTTTCCTAGCAGTGGGAACAGCACAAATCACATGGAATCCGATCCTTTCCATCCTGATTCTGGCTACTTTCATATGTGGTCCAAATCAGATCCAGGTCTGACCTGTCATATAAGAATTTATATGGCATGTGTCACTCTAGATCGACATTCGTCATGAAGGCCACTTCGGGACTGTGACCTGTTCATACTGGAATCTGATATGGGCCACATTTAAATCACATGAACAGCCAAAAGAAAAAAGTGATGTGAGCAGTAAGTCAGAATTGAGCACTAAGGTGTCAATCAACCTCAGTCTGTGTCCTGCCACACAGTCCTGAGTGAAGGTCTAATCAGCCGACATAAGTGAAAACACCTGCATCAGTGTGTGAGGGCTCTTTTAAAGGCCTTTTTTACTGGAAGACACGTTGAGGCGTCGCAGTAGGAAAAGCACAGCTGTTATTAATAACATTACCGATGGCTCTGCTCTGTTCACGTACACAATACATTCACACATACATTCCATTTAGCTGCTTCACTTTCTAGGTCCTGCTGAATGAATGAATGAATGACATTTTTATTACTGTGTCATTCATCTGTGCCCAGCCTGCATGGGTTTACAAGACATTTAAATACATTTGTAAAGAAACTGAGTGGTGCATGTACATTTTCAAACAATAGAAAACGTCTCGTACTATCGTATCTGCACAGAAGCTAAGCAATGTACAGCTGTGGGTGAGGTCAGCAATGTAGTTCAGCCACCTAAAAAAGGGCCAAAGCCATAGGCATATAGCTGAACAGTTCTGCACTTTACCCATCAGCCACTCTGTCCTCATACATCTCTTCCACTCTGTAGTTGTTGTTCACCTGGATTGTTTCTTGTACTGTGGCTCGACAAACAGCATCACCTCCCAGAAGCCTCCTCCTTCCACAAAGTTCAACGGGAGCATTTCTCCAGACACCATTTTTTATTATGAGCTGGCTAATGCTGCTAATGTTAGCAAATGAGGTGATGATGAGAGTTTAGTCAGCCTTCAGACTGGTTGTTCTATGATACACACGTATAATGTTATGTAGCTTGCACTGCACATTCATTTCATGAGGGCGGTGACTGTATAGTCGTGACATCACAAACTTACGCAGGTCCTGGTGGCTTGTTTAAAGACTAAAACACGAGGTGTGTGCATTTCTCCGGGGATTGAGCATTTTGATACTTTCACAGTATTTAAGCAAGTAAAAGCAAGATTAAGAAATCCAGGATAACTGAAAAA
>NW_023339762.1:2025299-2042915 GCF_004916995.1 Morone saxatilis | reverse complement strand
TACCATCTTTTTTAGAATATATGAATTAAGAAATTTACTGTTTTACTGCGTTTCAAGCAATGTACTAATATTATCAAGTGGACTTAAATCAGTCATAATTCTGCAATATTTAGTGTCTTCAGGTCTCTTCTGGTGTAAACTGGAGCTTTTTCATTCCTTCCTTGTCTCTGGCATCAGCCACGACCCTTTTTCAGCCACTTCCTGACTCTTCTCGAGGTTATCCAAACAATAGGCTCTTTAATATAATCTTTCAGTGGTTTTAAAACAGCCTCCAAAATAAAATCTAAACAACCCAAAAACCCTTAATGAAGGTCCAAAAAATGGTTCTGGCTTCTTTTCATTCAAGTTGTCCTTTTTATAGGTAACTCAATCTTATCGCTGCTTGTGGCATGCCAAGCGGAGCACGCTAACCCAACAGCATAAGCAAATTGTGGATGTGTCACGAGTCATCTCAAGTTACAAGCATCTATAAAGTGCAAACGGCTTAATAAGGAAACCGTAGGAGCGTTTTATGTTTTTAAATTACTTTCTTTCACTCAAGATTGAAACTCATTTAATGAAACGGGTGAAGCTACCCAAGTTTCTATCTGGGGTAACCAAGTTGACCACAGAGTAAAACTGCTTCTTTTATTTCATAATGAATACCCTAGAACCGAGTGTCAGCTGGCTGTCTGTTGCTCTGCTACTGTGGGACATTTCTGCTTTGGTTTTACAACTGATGATGTAGGATCCCAAGGTATTTTCTCTCAAAAAAAGGGTAATAGGTGTCACATTAGTTGCCGAGATTTAACACAACAAATATGTGTTGGTGTGCGCGTGTTGTGTGTGAACTATCAGCCCCGACTAATATGACATCTTTGAGACAAGAAAAACAGTCTTTTAGGTGGGTATACAGTAATAATGATATATTATTATTTTTAACAAAAGCATATACTACTTAAGAACAGTAATAATTGCTATAATTGTTGTATTGACCTTGGTGCACGTTTAACACACTTGGTCAAAGTCAGAGTAGTGGCACTTAAAAAACTTGGAGGAAAAAATGGCGATAGTGCCATTTAAAGTGCTGATAGTTACACACATGCTTTGGCGAAATACTATTCTGCATTTTTAGGCAGTTAATCAGAGGATTATCCCATACTGTGTCAGTTTTTGGAACAACTCTACCGATGGCATTCTGGCATGTTTTCTGCATTTTATGTTCTGTAAAAAAGTTTTAATATCAGTGCATTCCAGAAAACATACACACCGATACGACACATCTGATATATGTATGTGCTGTGACTTTCACTGTGTGTCTCTGTATGTGACATTTAGTGCTCACATTTCAGCCATTCACATGCTTCGTGTGTGTGTGTTGTGTGGTTGTGGTGTGTGTGTGTGTGTGTGTGTGCTGATGGCTGAGAATCCTCTCCGAAGGGAGAACAGTGGTCCCTCTTGTTTATCAGCTCTTTAACAGATAACCTGATCCCAGCCTAGTCCGGTCCGGGTCAACAGAACACACACACACAAACTTACACACATTCAACCAGCCCCAGCATACAATGACAACATTATCTGCAACAACAATGGTATGTCTGGTGAGGAGAGACAATTGCATTTGATATACATAATCAAATACATACATAATGAAATAAAGCAGTGGGTTGGCACATGCTGATCTTGGCCTTTTTTACAGCAGACATTGGGACAAATTGAGGGGGTTTTAGATTTATTCGATTTTTCTTACAAACCACTGTACATAAAGTAAATGAGCAAAAATAAACATAGAAAACTAAACCTGTAACCAAGTGAACATAGTGAACATTATGTGCTGGGGTAAGGATTATTTTATATTTCTTTTATATTTTATTTTCAGCAAATCTCATGAAAAGCACCAACATTGTGTTAGTGCTCATGTATTTTTAATAGTTTTTGGACAATAGTGGCGCTCCATTGCACAGAGGAAGAAGACACAGAAATCAGGCTTTGGATACACACAAAGTACAATACTATTGTTGTTTTTGGTCTCTTTATGGGTTTTGCTGAGTAGTAGCAATAATACAATCAAAATATAATGAATCAAATTACATGAAAATTTTACCAAAAGCTTGTATAGTGTTACATTTTAAAGTCTCACAAAAAAAGAAAAGGTTTGGCTTAAAAACTGATTTCCACTGTCGTAGAAGCACTCTCCTGTCTGGCATAATGGCTGCTTGTATCCATTCAGAGAGCACTGATGGAATTCGATCTTTTAGAGTGGAAGGATCTTCCAAAACACAGACACCTGGGAAATACAGGGCTTCACTTTTATGCTTACTTAGCCTTGTGCAATCTAGAAGAAGTCCAGTATAAGTGAATATTATTTCTTATTATAATTAATTATTATAATGTATTATATTGTGTATTAAGCTCCTATGTGACACATATGACACATGTTTTGCGTTATTTAAATGAGTGTATTTATTACAGCAGGGAGATTGGTTTAAAGCTGCAGTTGGTAACTTTTATAAAAAAAACTTTTTATCATATTCACTGAAACTTTCACTATATCCTGACAGTAGTACACGAGACAGTCAACAATCAGGTTCCTCAGGTTCCTCTGGTTCCTCCTAATGCTCCTAATGGTATTTACAAGAATCCACAGGGCCCGAACGAAAACATCAGAGCTGAGAAAGAGAGTTGATTTGTTCAGTCTCTTTCCAGATCGTCCAATATCAATGCTGAGAATGAGACTCAACAATCAACTATCTTCAAGCCTCTAATCCAAAGCGTCTTTCCATCTTTCTTTTTCAGAATATCTGTCTCATGTACTACCGTCAGGATATAGTGAAAGTTTCAGCAAATAGGACAAAAGGTATTTTTACATTTTTAGATACCTGATCACGTAAAATTGTGAGCAGACTTCAACCACTCGTGCTTTTTTGTATTTGTTCAGGAGAACAGAGCTGCAGACTTACTGGGACTACAAGCAGGCGTCTCAGTCGTACCAGCAGGCCTGGCAGCAGCTACGCAGCCAGGCCTTCCCTCTGTGGCCACGCAGTGACAGAGATCTCCTGCTCTTCCGCTGAAAGCCTGCTCTCTGCTGCTGAAATGTCCTCGTGGAGGCTGATGAAAAACTGCCTTTGTTGTAGCAAAACTTGGAGGTCACAGGTCAAAATAACGGCTGGTATGCAAATATTGCTTTTCAACAACAACTCCCCTGGATGCAAGAGCCTGTGAAACTCACATTTCAAAGAAAAGATGTCAATAACATACTGGTGAATAATATTGTAAAGTGTTTATCATGTCACACTTCCAATAAAAGGACTAATCTGACTACTCCAACTTCATTCAGGTTCATTTCTTAACGCCTGTTGGGTCAGCTGGTCAATGTGGATAAATATTGTTGGGCTATATCTGACTGCAGGACACCTGTCACGCTGTTCAGAGAGGTTGTTGACCGCTGTCCACTGTCCTCAGATGATGGTTTTATTTTCACAATGTGCGTAACACGTTGCGACTGCAGCTGCCTGGAGTTCATGCTCTGAAAACACAGCACACATGGAAAAAAAAAGGTTCTGTGTTCGATTTCCAGTCCTTGTCTGAATGCTCTCCCACAGGCATTCTGATCCGGTTTGGTGTATTCAGCCTGTGGTGAGCTGTAAACCTGACCAGGGTGTTTCTAGGGCATGTTAGAATAGATTCCAGTCCTCTCGGACACCTACTCATTCATGAAGACAATGAATAAGTTGAACCTTCTTGTTTCTGCACAACAGTTGGGGCCTTCATCCAAGACCAGATACCAAATCAATGCAGGCACTGCGGATCAGTTGTCTTATTGCTTTAGCACAGCAGATTCCATTCAGCTCAGCTAATACTGAACAGCATGTTTCAGGTTATGACCAGGAAGCGTTACACTGTGTATTTAATGTCATCCTCATTCCTCTGCAGTGGAGATTTTTAAAGATTTAGAGGTCTTTTAGAGGAAGTTAAAGGTCCAATGTCTAACATTTGGCAGAAATGTAATATAAGATTGATAGATATGTTTTCATTAGTGAAGTTATAAAAAGCAGTGTGTGTACCCTTCGTAATAAAACATTTCTTTCAATATTTAAAATCCATCATGGACTGTATAATTAAAAATTGACGTAGTCTCCATAGCGTCACCCATGGGTTTTTCAAAGAGCCGTTGTGAAACTCTGTGGTCAGTACCTCAGCAGTCCTGACTCCGCTAGCTCCCAGCTAATCCAAAATAAAAGGTGGAGCGTGGGTAGAGCTGAGGCAGGCTGAATGAAGCCTGGTTCCTGAAAGAAGCCGCCTGTAATGGCCATTCCCCAAATTATGGATAATATAATTTAAGCGTGCAAGTTATATTAAAATTCACATTCAGTTGTCATGAATGGGGAAAATTAGCTACAGAGACCAAAACAAATTTTTGTACCAGGCTGTAAATGTGTTGATTTCTGCTGTGAAGTTGGGCCTTTTAATATGGGGCATTCTGGAGATTGACTCACTTCTGGAGCCAGCCTCTAGTGGCCCTTAGAGGACCTGCACGTTTTGTTACTTCTGTGTTGGTTTCATTTGTCAGCCACAAGGGTTGCTGCTTGGTTTACATCCATGTTTCCTTGCCAGCACTCTTCTTCACTGCCTTCTTGGGCGCTTTGCTACATTTCTTTGCACTTTATAGCCACCAGCTGTTGATCAGTGGTGTTCCCGCCTTTGTGTGAAAACATCTAAAACATTGCTCCACAGTACTAATAGTACTGCACAGGGTTCTTTCAATTTTGAGCAAATATTAAGTATAAGTGTACTGACATATTAATTCCATTCCATTTTAATAAGACCAAAAGCCTTTCTGATTTATTTTACATTCATTTTTATTGGTCAGGTCTTCCAGCTACCTTACCTTTTTCAAATATCTAAAATTCCTTTACGTCTTCAAGATATATTTAACAAACATACAACACTGATGAAATAAAACAATACTGAATATCATAGCATTGCGTCAATATATTATACATCTACATACCATGTTTAAAAGCCTGAATCAGCTTTGTGGTGCACAAATATGAATAATGGGTCAGGTAAAAGGTGGAAACACACCAGATGTCTTACTCTGATTCAGCACCAAAGACTACAGCTGCAGCCAAAATGTCAGCTTTAGAGTCATCTGAGTGAAGAGAAGAACGATACCAAGCAATTCTGATTTTATGACTCCGAAACCTGTGCAGCCAAAGATGAGAGCAACTCTTTACTTGAAGTAGCGGAGATGTGAATTACAGAGCTGTATGTTCCCACCACAGTCCTGAACACAGAGCTCACTGTAAGTACATTAAATATGTGTATTTAATCATTAACAACTGTGAAAGCAGTTTTTCTGCACGCTCAGTGATTTTATTAACCAACATTTCCGCTGTACTTGAATCATTAAAGTAAGACAGAAGGGGCAGGGACAGGGTCAAGTACCACATATCTCAGCCATGACACACTCATTCCAGGAATATACTGGGAAATAATGTTTCTGGTGTTATCATCATGCATCAGTTGTGTAATGTGCTGATGGCTCACAGTGTATTATCAGTTGTCCCTCTAAAAACACTTGAACTTGGATCAGTTCTACGAGCTGGACTGTAGACTGTAGAACAGCTAAAGGCAATGCAGTAGCCTCCTTATTTGTATTCACAGTGGGGTGTAAACAGTTGTTTTGGTGAGTGGTAAGTCTCAAAAGGAATAATCCCTGCTTAGATCCTCGTCCACTGCTACATAGTGAGTTAGTGTATGACCTGCTTCCTCTACTTTTGCTGCAGGACATGATTTCTTACATTTTCCAGAATGCTTTTACACAAAACACAACATAAGTTAAAAGGTACCAGGTGCTGTTTGTCAGGTGTTTAAAGCTGCAGAAATTGACCTCAAACAAGTGGTTGTGGCAAAGAAAAAAGAGATGCCTGTTTTCGGACATGTGCAGACCTGGACTAACATTTTAAATTCATTTGTATTCGTGTTGGTGTCTGCCTGACCAGAAGTCCATTATTCAATCTGTTAAGCTCTTCTTTGGTCTCCGCCTACTACTGAGAAAAAAATGTTATCTCCTGAGCTCATAAGTAAGGATAATGCTCAACAAGGTGTCCTTTATCAGTAAATAACTGCCTCTGTGGAGTCCATTAATTCTGATAATGGACAGCTTAAAGGACATTATCCCACTTAAACCATGGTCACTTGGCAAAGGTAAAAAATAAAGACCAGTATATTTTTATGCATTTTGCAAATCTTAAGTTTTTCAGTTATAGTAACACCTGAGGGTTTAACTAATACCTGAAACAATCATTACCCTCCCATAAGGTTCTTATGTAATGGAAACGTTCACAACTCCAGTAAATAGGATGAACCTTAGATACAACTTGAGATATTTCTAGTCTGCTCCTCTCATAGAACCCTTCAGTTCAGTTTGGTTCCGTTACGAGCCAGAAAGTATTACATTACGCTAGCAAGATTCAAAGTCTGTGTATGGTTGACAAACACTAAATATAATTTGATAGTACGTTTATCAAGAACTATTGGACACCCTGCAGCCAATTAGAATCAAATCTTCATGCAGACCAAATCCTGGTACAACTTCAATGATTCAGTACAAACCTTTTTCACAGCAGATATTATGACCTGTCATAGGAGGTGAAATTAATCAAATTAACGAGTTTCTGAATCCATGTCACTGATTTGAGTAACCTCAAACTAAACTCCTAAAAGGAATGCAGCCATTATTAATAAATATTAGTTACACCTGTGTTGTCAAAATGTCTGAGGTTGTCAGAAGGCATTCTGGGTAGTGTAGGAAACCACTGACTGATGTAGAGGTAGACGGCGCAGGTTGAGGGAGAATGGTTAAAGTGCAAAACTTTCTCACTGAGTATCTCTGGGGCAGAATGTTACAGATTGAGAATATAAGAAGAGGAACTGAGTGAGTCTTCCTATTAAGTGGTGGTCATTTTCTTTTTGTTGCCCTGTGATGAAAATGTACGTATGTATGTATGTGTGTAAAACCATATACAACACAATTAACTTCAAGTAAAGTGTTGGATTTCTTTAGCAGGTCACTGGTCCCTGGCCTTAAGCTGTTTCAATTGACCCGCCCCTTTAGGACCTCTGTCACCGTCCTCCTGTCCTGTTCTTAGATATGCTATGTGCTAGGCTAATCTATATTGATTTTAAGATGGTTAAAAGAAAAAAGTGACATCTTAAGTTAGATAAAGTTAGAAAAACACTAGCTAATCTACACCAATTGTTAGCTAGTGAATTAGCTAGTGTTTTGCTAACATCAGCCAGCTAACAATTAACTTAAGCAATTAAGCAAACTAATCTAAATTGCTAGCTAATGAATGATGTATATTAGTTAGTTAGCTAGCGTTTTGCTAACATTAGCTATCAGATGTAACCAGCTAGCTAACGATTAATGTAGATTAGCTAGCCAGTTAGCTAGCATCTGTAGCAAACTAACCTAACTAGCTAGCTAATGATTGATGTATATACCGTATTTGTTAGCTAGTTCGCTAGTGTTTTGCGGTGGGACTGCAAAAACTTCTCAATTGCACGAACTGCCTTCTTTCACATGAACATAGCTGTTCTCATAGCCAATCATAGTGCTGAGTGCAACTGAATTTACATACTGAAGTTTTTATACATGATATGATAAGCCATACAAATACATCCATAATGTGGTTAATGATTGTAGTCACATGAATATAGGGTTTCTTTCTCACTTCAGCCAAACACAAATATCTGTGACAACACAGCTGGACTGAAATAAATGTAGCATGATGGGGTAATGTGTGATGATTGGCATGTCACAATGTTTTTGTAATCTAATACCGATACGTGTCGATACTTGGAAAATGAATGATATCTGACGTGCCTATAACGTGTGGTGATGGCTATTCTTATTATACGGCAGTGTTAAAGATATTTCTCTCCTCAACTGACGTCAAGCATTTCTTGACAATAACGATCATCTGATCCTGCCAAAAACTAAAATAAATTAGAACAAGTTTGTATAATTGTAACATTTTGGTGTGGCTAGTTTTCACCATAAATGTGTATTTTTAGTAGCAAAACTGGACCAGAAATGACTGTGCCAAGTGTGTAGGTGCATTACTATGCAACACATAAGACCCAAATGTCTCAAACATTGTGCACCAATATGTCAGTGTATGTGTGTGTGTGTGTGTGTGTGAGACTGATATTCAGTGAAGCATTAACCCCGTGTTGTATAAAAGCCCTTATAACCAAAGGTGTTCTCTCCACTGTAGGCCACGTACAGAAAGCCGTCCTCGTCCTTCTCCTTGTCGTACAGCTGGCCCATAGTCAGACTGCAACACACAGCAGAAAGCAGACCCTTATTAGATCACACACAGAATGAAGTAGAATCGATTATATTTACATCTCCAGTGTTGTTTTGTGCTGATCGACTGAATTTTGAAATCAGTTTTCTATGCTAAAACCTACGGCAGTCTCTATGGACAAAACGCATACAACAACAAAAGCACAAACCTTTAGGGAAATGCAATCTGATTCAAGAAATGTTGCAGATACGAAATTGTGTCCTCATTATTAAAGAACAACATACAGTAAAGAATACAATGAAGAATGCATTATGCATGTAATTTCTAATTCTAAAGTCTCTAGGCATCATCCATCCTGCTTATGGATTTGAGCCCAACCAATAGATTAGCATGGCAAATATTATCGGATCATTTTAGCTTATCTCAGTCTGAGTAAATGTCGCTGCTGTTGTAAGCTAGAATGTTGAGAATGTCAGCAGATAAGTTGCCAGAAATAGCAGCACAGAAATGCCAAATATACTGTATGTTTGAAATAATGTAGACAGTGTTGCTATTACATAGTTTGTCCACTAGAGCACATTGGCAAGTTTATTTCTGCATTGTAAAATGTCCTGTTTAGTATGTAGTTTGGTCACAGTTCTTAAAGGAAAACAAATCTGTATCAAGACTGCTTGTTTATGTTATGTATTTAAGTTAGGAACAGAAACAGTTTTGTCTGGACGGACAATGAAGTGTGACGATGTTACTCAGCGCTGAAAACTCAGTAGCCAAGCGCGTAGTAGTCAAGAGGGGACATGACGACGGTATGGGTGGTGTTTCCAAAAGATTGCACTCGGGAGACCGGGTTCAAAAGTTAGCTTTTTCAGGCCCCCAAAATGGCGACCACAATAATTGACTGTTTTACGCAAAAACCGTTGTCATGTAAATAGAGCCTAGGACACTTAAATAGAACAGAGCCATCATGTTAGTACTAACCCCCATGCTTTTCCTACTAGGACTAATCAAAATGTCTACTGGGGGAAATGGCCTATTCCCAAGTCTTCTTTTATATTAGTCCATGTTCCAGATTTGAAGAGGTTTCAGGTTTTAAGGTAGCCCAGTGAACTTGCTTTTTTGGAACAGCTCCCTGGATATGGAGTGCATCTGCCTTAACATTTGTGCAGTGAGTCAGAGGTGGATCACACTTAATAGATCAATTCTGACGTTTAAAGAGAGTGCAACATTTTGGTAAGTGCACTTTCCCTTTGTCTTACCAGAGTCAGATAAAACTTACAAAATATACATTATGACACATAATCACTTGGTCTTTTGTTATCACCAAACAGATCAATCAGTAATAAGGAAGTGGTTTCTGTAGTATTTCCTTTCAGCTCCTATTCATCCAGAGGGATCCTGTGGGGGAGTATTTCTGCTTGGATAACCTTTAGCCCAGGTGTATCCTACTCCAACACAATGGCCAAATTGGGTCTCTAATAGGACGCATTTAGAGGAATGTGAGGTCAAGTTGCTATGTGCTTACAACATGACTTGTCACTTAAGGCACCATGAAACTAAAACGGTTATTAATTATTAATGACTGTTATCAATGAGATAAAGTGATGTGTGAAATAAATAAAAAGAGATTGCGTTGGATTACATATAGACATTGTTTCCTGTAAATCCCTCATGCTTAGGTAGGCAATGTATATCTAAAGCAGGAATGGCGGACTGTTTCAGGCAGAGGATGAACTGAGGGGCTGCAGGAAGGGCCAATGTTGCAAAGCAACTCTTGTGGAGTCTCAGACTAAGAATATAGAGCTGGAAATGAGCATAATAGTGCCCCTTTAAAGATTAGAACTTGAAGGCATTCGAATAGTTTTAAGGCCTCCACTTTATATTTTGTATAGAAGGAAAACCATAGCTGCACTGACTATGGGCTAGAAGTCTGCTGGACCTCTGAACACATCGAACATCACAGCCAGATGTGGTCAGGTTTGGTCTGTTCTACTTGTGACCACATCCACCATGCTACGTACTACAAGAAAGAGCATGTTGTCACCATTAGCTGGCAGGGCGAGAGGGTGCAGTTTACTCTTTAAGAACTACAGGTGCACTAAACTAACAATAGGCGTAAGCAAGTTTCCACTAGAGAAGCATTATCAATACAATACAAAGCTGTGAGAAGCAGGTCAGATTCCTCAGATATACTGTATGTATTTACACCATATCTGCATGTCAATAGTGTAAACAGAGAAATCAGATTAGTGTAGATCCAGAGTGGGGGGGGGGGGGGTGGCTTTTGGTCCTCACAGGGGAGATTGATTACTCACACACTACAGGTCATGTGTTCTAAAAACAGATAGACAATGAACACACTGCAACATACGTCACGCAAATGGGAAAGTATCAGGATCAAACTGGGATCACTAATGAAATTACAGTCAATAAAAACAGCCAGCCTTCTTCACTTGTTCCAACTTCCCAAAAAATACATATGATATGATATTATATAAATACATTGTTTTTGGATTTAGATTTTTTGGAACAACAGGGAAAGAAATAAGGTGGACTGTTTTTAATTATTGTAAAAATAGTGTTCCCAGTTTATATATATATATATATATATATATATATATATACTTATGTACAGAGAAAGAGTCCCTCTACAGAATGATGTGACTATTTTTTGCTGCTCTGTTACATTAATAAATTATGTCAGCATTGATTCTGACCAGCATTACCATAAACAAATAAAACCGTCAGCAAAAAGCTCCACAGTCTCTAGTGGCCTCTGCGCTGCATTTTACATCATGCACCAGCTGGGCAGTGGCCACTGTGCCGTTGCCTTTTTATTTCCACTATTACAGCTGTAGACCGTACTGCTGATCTCACCTGGATTGGGGGACGGTTTTGTCGACGAAGAGGAAGATGGCTTTCTCTGAAGGCAGCTGGATGCGTTTCCTGATGATCCACATAAACTGGGCCACTGTGATGTCGGAGGGCACCAGGTACTTCCTCTTATCAATGTCCACTATCTGAGAGCCAGAGACCTTCTCCACTATCACCTGGAGCACATTCATCAACAGAAAAATTGGGCTTTTAATACCGTATGTTGTGGCATGGGTTGCAAATCTCAGTACGCTCTAATATCCACCGTTCTGTAAATGTTAGCTGCTCTTTGGAGTAAGGCTGCAACTGACGATTATTGTCATTATGGATTACTCTTTCAATCATTCTCAATTAATCCATTAGTTGTTTGGTCCATAAAATGTCAGAAAGTGGTGAAAAATGTTGATTGAAATGTCTTCTTTTTGTCCACAACCCAAAGACATTCAGTGAACTGTCATACAGGACTAAAGAAACCAGAAAATATTCACATTTAAGAAGCTAAAATCTGAATATTTGGATTGGAAACAATTAAAAGATTATCAGAATAGTTAGTAATTAATTTAACAGATAATCAATCAATCTAATCAATGAATCAACTAATCATTGCATCTCTACTCTGGAGTGCACTGTTGTAACAGGACCTTTAAGGCCATTATAGGACGTTACAATATCAATTTATCTGAATCTGCTGAACCTGATGAAGTACAACCAAACCATGTCAGACTTAAAACTGTGTCTGGTCTAATATAATATAACATTATGTTCACCAGCGAGATCAGGGGTCTGCAACGTGGCCTATGATGGCCCACAGAGTTCTATAATCTCAATCTTTATATTTTTTTCCATAACACTTGCAAAGAAGTGAGCAAATGGGTTCCACTGTGTCAAAACACTTACATAAATTACTGATGTGTTTTTATGGATTAAAAAAGTATCTTGAGACCCTTTCTTACATGTTCTGAGTTGAAACCATGCTTCCCTATACCCTCTGCCTTTCTGCATTCAGCATTCATTTGCTGTGTTACAAATGGAGGCCTTAGTCCTTGACTACTTTCTCTGAGTTGCACTTTTAGATTTTCATGATCTACCAATTAATTGGTTTATCTTGATTAGGCAAGCTGAGCAAATTCACTCTCAGTTCATATCAGCAGATTTCTCATTTCAGTGTTAATACTAGGACCAGAGGAAAAATCCACACCCGCAATTCCATATCAAACTGGTTCAACCCTGTTTATGAAAATGATTAAAGCTAGACATACACACCGCTGTGCTTTTCTATTGAAAGCATCGATTTAACGTGGATGTCTGTCAAGTAAACAGAGTCTCCTGACAATCTGTCTCCTTTTAGGCAGCCCACACTCTCAAAAAGGTTGGAGATCCCTGAGCTAGACGCTAACTCTGTCTCATTTGGTGCAGGGCAGGTAGTGTACAACGGGGTTGTAAGAAAACAGATCCCTGCAATGTCGGAAACACAGGGTTGATGAGTCAGATAAGTCTGTGTGGATTCTACGAGCGGCCCCATTCACACCACACAGTCATCTGATCCACTGGGCAGTTCTACCTTGCTTGTTTACGATCCCCTTCAGTGGTGAACACAAATTCTGATCTAGATCTAAGATCAGGTGCAGCATGCAAGAACTACATAAAGGCACTGAGTTTAACAGGCATCTTTCACCCGAAAGGCTCTGTGTATGCATTTCCTAGGACCAGGCAGTTTAACACCTGTCCACAGCTTCCCACTGTATGCATTCTGTACACTCTCTGATCTGAGGCATCTGTCCTCAGCGCTGCTGTATTCCCTTCATGCCAGTGTGGCAGAGGTTACCTCACAGGTTTCTTTAGAGGTGTGTATATGGTGGGTGTGCTTTTGTTAGCCAGATGAAATAAAGCCTACATGTAGCATGACCTCACATATAAACAGCAGCAGTTTATTTATGCCCAAAGGTCATTACTTTGGGCATTGATGATATTTGATTTGTTATCATTTCTTTATTCCTCAAAATTAAAATTGGTCGATGTTTCTCCTCAGAACTATATTTTGGACAGCGTGAAAAAAAAATGTTGGACCAGGTTAGAACCATGCTATATTGTATTTTGGTATAAAAAAACGAATAACTTAAAATGAGCAGATATGGGGCTTAAGTTTGGTTTAAACAATGGCCAAAAAAGTTAGTTGACCCTTGCCAAGTCCCTCTCCCTTTGGGCTCTGTGCTCTAATAACAGTTGAGCAGGCCTCTGTCAACTTCCTCATTTCCTGTATTTAGATATGCTATATGCTAGGCTCATCTATGTTGAAAACACAACCACACTGTGAATGGTTAAAACATAAAAGGAACATATATAGCCACATAGCATAAGATAGCTAGCTAGCTAGCTAGCTAGCTAGCTAATCTACACCAATCGTTAGCTAGCTAAATAGAAGTTTTCTTTAAGTTAAGATCCTAATAATACAAACTAATAAAATAATTCATAATTTAGTTTTTTCATAAAGTGAATGAAATTATGAGATATAGGCCTACTGTGTATATAGGTGATTAACAAAGCAGACAGGGGGAACTTTGTAAGTCATGGAGGCTCTCAGACGTCACTGGTGTCACAGCTGTAACCACTGTTCTCTGAGCTCTATCTAAATCCTAATCCGTCTATCAAGATTTAACACTCACTCATTCTCTTCTTTCTCATTCCTTACTGCCATTCACCCGCCAAACCCTCACTCCTTATCTCTTAACTTTCTGTCACTCACTTCGTCTGCACCCTCAACCCCCATCCTACTGCCAAAAAAACAACCCCTTCACCCCCACTCACCGGTACTCTGTCAGGGTATTTGTTGCGTATTTTGGCTGACTCCACACATCGGTGCTCTGAGGGAGAGAGAGGAAACAAACAGGAAGTCAGGGATTAAAGGGATGAGTGAGGCCTCTTGGGAGCCTCCTCTCTACCTCACTGTCAAATACAGCAAGCCTGGTGCGGTATAGTGATCCATAGGCAGGATGGAGCACAGCATAAAGGCTGGCAGCGGCCTGAACAGACAGTGGAGTGGATGCAACTATACACAAAGTTAACATTTTACACTAATAGTCATAACTACTTTAATATGAAACATATCAACTGTGTTTATAAGGTTATACTAAACATTGTAGTTCTTCTCATCATCAAAGAGCAAGTTAGTGCATCTATTTCCAGAAGTGTTAGCGAGCAGGACCAGATGCAGCAGGCAGACACTGAGCAGAGGAGGGCGAGGCAGTGGGTGATAAGATGTGGTGGGTTCATTAGCCCAGATAAGAGGCCTACTTTTGGAAAACATCTCAAAACCGTCAGCAGTGTTTCTTTAGAAAGGAGATAGAGGTTACATGAAGAGAATCTGAACTCAGGAGCTGACAGGAGCGGAGGAGCTCAGCAACATAAATACCACTTCCCCATCTATCTATCTGAGTATGGAGAGAACTTAAAACCAAACTCAAGTCAAAATTGTGGTGAATGAATATTCCCCTAAATGTTCATGATAGTGGAACCTGTTACAAGCTCTGGAACAAATACTACAAACAATGTTCAATTCGGCATGTATGCAATATTCAGTCACTACTAATTTCAATCAAATGTGTTGCTTTTTATTATTTGTTTAGTTTAAGATCCTCGTTGTCTTTAATCAGCAAAATACACCCTGGAGGGTGGTACCAAGCAGTAATGCAAAAAAGTTCTATTGAGAGAAAGTGCTTCATTTCATGGTAGAGTGTTCTGTCGAATTAACTACACTACCAATGTTCTACCCAGGCCTTTTCTGCCAGGGATTTAATATAAGCAAGGCAACGTTAAACTGTTAAAATGTCTCCATACAAGAGAACGCTTCAAGGAGAAATCAGCCGACTGCTATGATGTATCAATGTTAAAGGTGAACCCGATTCTGACTGCGGTCATTTGACAGGCACAACATGTTAGCATGCGCTGTGATGCATGCAGCGGTATGCAGCAGGGATCCACATCAGTCCTTTGCTGAGCTAAGCATGCATTCCTGCAGCCGTGTGGAATGACACGGCCAAATGGACGCGGAGGCGAAAGCAGAACAGAAAGGAGGGTGCATGACATGACAAGAACATCTCTTGTTTCATAACAACCCAAACCCCTTTACCGAGGGAATGGTCCTCTTTAAACATCCATTTCATCTTTGCTGGATCCCCGCACTGAGGCGTGACGGCAGGGTAGAAGTGCGGGCTTCTAGGTCTGCGGATAATGTCGGCGTGATGTCCAAAATGCACACGATAAGCGATCAAAACAAAACGTCAACACTGTCTCTACGCCCTAAGCTTCCGACTGTCCGTCTCGCTGGGAGCTGACGTCACTGTCTGACAGAGGGTGGTGGTAATGATGCTGCCTTCAGGGGCTCCCGGAAAGAATCAGTCAATCCATGAATGCACGTTAAAGAATGCGGAGTACATGCAGGGTAAAAAGATAAAATCAAATATTACAAAAACAAACAGAACAGTAAATATCAACACTACATCAGAGAACAGGGATCATTCATTCTCAGCCTAAAGCGGTAGTGTTAATGTCAGCGAAAGCATTCAGAAAGTAGACTTAGAAAACATGATTATAAAATGATGAAGTTATGAAGGTGTTGGTATGGACATGTACATGCCAGGACACAAAATGTTGTCACCAAGATGTTTTAGATTGAATTAAACCATTTAAAAAATAATGTACTAAAATTTGCTTCGCCATGTTGAATCGCTATGTTTCTACAGTAGCCCAGAATGGACAAACCAAACATTGGCTCTAGACAGGGCCGTTTCCAATTTTTGGCACGTTTCGTGGCCACCATAGTTTCTCCCTCACGGTTGGAAAGGGGACGGTGAAGCGAGTGCGTTGTGATCTGCAGATATATCTATATTGTTAACCCTTTCACGCTTTTATTTTAACACAAAGCTGGCCTACTTGTGCAAAAAGTTATTTCATTACATTGCCTATTTAGTATTTTATTTAGGATGAGCGAGTACACCATTGTTTGTATCTGTTCAATCAACTAAATTATCTGCATTCATATCTGTACTCTGGATAGGCGGGGCTTAAAGTGGACATGGGTGGTGCTTAAACCCAAAGTTTTTACTAAGCCTGAGTTGAGAGAGTTGAAACTGCATAAAATTTAACAGTACCAGTAAATATCACAGTGTCACTGTATAATGGTATTACACAATTATTATTATAATCATCAGTTACAAGGACCCTTAAAGAAATGAAAAGGGTTTTTTTGGGTGAACAAACACTTATTATAATTTGTCCCATATTTTTTTAATAACACTAATATGTTAGAATTCAATACCATAATTAAGTAAATGTACATGGCATGATAACCATCAATTACACCACGGTATACCATGGTATCGGTATACCACTGCAACCCTCGTATCTGACACAACGTTTCAAATGAGGACAAGGTTTGTTAGGTTAGAACAGACCCTGTGTGATAGGTCTCTGTACCATATTCTCAATGAGCCTGTTGACTGATCTGACTACTCCACCTGCCCCTGTGGTTACTTTCCTCAAACAGTAACTTGGTCAGAGCCACAGAGTGAATCAGCTGCAGCTCCATCATCACCATCTTCTCCTGTTACTGAGGATGGCAGACACAGTGAGCTCTTGAATGTCATTTGCAGCAGATTACACTGAAAGGAGATATACAACACTGACATCAAGTAGTCCGTTTTATTAAGTCATCATAAAGTTATGCATGTAATGTGGCATTATATCAAGTAATAACTTTTGAAATATGATCACTTGACTACAGTGTGTTGATCCAATGCATTAACAAACATGACTGGTGCAAATAAACCTTCACCAACATATCTTCAGCACAAAAGTTTAATAACTCATTATTTACCATTACTCCATGAATTAAGGCCAGTCATCAATTTGACAGTGACCTTTTTCCTTTAGGGGGGCCCTTTTTCTATCATTGAGTAAACTGACTCAGTAACATATTTTATGGATATTTCATATTATATTTAAACTGTACAATGAACCCAAACAGTGAATTCAGTAACTGCAGGACGATTGTGTAAAAGGAGTGATTTGGATAGATTTTGAGCAGATTATTTCCTGTTTAGGGAACTTTTTATACAATTATCTGTCTGTATGATGTATTTACTATTTGTAACAATCATACAGACTTATTAGGCTTCTTTTTTGGACAAATTCAGTGTTTTCTTGTCCATGACGTTTGGCCATTGTTCTATTAGACAATTTACTTTACATTTCTTCACAGAAGCGAACCAAATGCTGAGATATAGGCTTACTGTATAGGTTTTTAAAGGTTTTTTTAAACATCGTAAAATCAAGAAGGCCACGTGACTCCCCATGATGCTTTGGCGATCCCTAGTAAGCCCAAATTTTTCTAATCCCATGATTTTAGTTTTAATTTGGGGCTACAATTTTTGTGTGTGTCACTCTCTCTCTCTCT
>NW_023339762.1:2023449-2025199 GCF_004916995.1 Morone saxatilis | reverse complement strand
GGAGGTTTTCCTGTTCTTCCCATTGTACCGGTGTTGCTTGAAAGGCGCGTGAACGCTACCACTGGCAGCCATGGTAACCGTGAGACGCTAAGCTAAGCTCCAACATGGCGCGGTGTATTGTACTAGGCTAGCTAGCTGCAGGGCTAACATAAATAGCACGTCAGTACGCTACGTTTCGCTAAAAAAATACGCTTATTTCATCCCGGAGGCTGTTAGATGGATATTACTTAACGAGGATTTATGTGTGTTTGTTTAACATTTTGTTTGTCTGTGAGCGTTAATCGCGTTAGCCCTCCGGGACCGTCCACTCAGTTAGCGTCTGTTCTAGCTTGAACATTAACTAGCTAGCCGGTTGCATTGATAATACACAACACTGGCTTTTACGAACGCAGTTTATATGGTTACCTATGGCTTTCTATGAAGTCTATTCTCACCCGGCGTTGCTTCGCTACAAAACGAGTGTTTGCACGAAAGCCACTCTGTTTGTGGTTGTTGTTCTGTGCCTCACATACATCCCACCTCTGCTGGTTGCTTACAGGAGCCAAGGTAAACTAAC
Source organism: Morone saxatilis (assembly GCF_004916995.1). Classification (NCBI taxonomy): domain Eukaryota; kingdom Metazoa; phylum Chordata; class Actinopteri; family Moronidae; genus Morone; species Morone saxatilis. The sequence goes on along the minus strand of NW_023339762.1, from coordinate 2,024,643 downwards.
GTTACCGTAATGCCAAACAGTAGTTTATTATAATCTCCTGTCGCTATTGCTAAATGACAAACTATAAGTAATGCACGCTTCTGTACAATTAGAAATGCTTGCTCACTGTTAAAAGCCATGTCATTCCAAGGTTTCTGGATAAAAAGAAGCACCTATGAGGAACAACCGGTTGTGAGGTTCCAGTACCAGACTCTGCTGCTGGCAGCAACCAGCACTCAGGGAGACTATGTGGCCTGGAGCACTTTCCCCTATCTAAACAACATGCTTGGGGCCAACCTGCGGATTCCATCTATCTCTGTAAGCGATCTACCATAGTTACCTCGAAACGTACGCCACCGTCCCCTGGGGCTTGTGCCTCCATTTGCGTGCATTTATGTGATAACCGATAACAGTAAAGACTGCATAATACTTGTTTGTTTGTTGTGTGTGGGTGAACGCACTTTACAGGTGAGAGAAGAGGACCAGAACCAGGACGGGAAGTTGGACTTCCTGATTTTGCAACTGCAGCTACCTCTCAAACCTGAGGAACAGGTGTACAGCGTCCAACTGCTGCTCACCTTCAGCTACCAGCTCTTTGTATGTATTCCACTGCAGTACGTAGTCTGACTATCTGCTCACAGATTGTACATGAGATAGATGCTTCACATGCCAGAGCTCAGCTAGAAAGTAATGACAGTCAATCTTAACTCAGTCCAAATTCAGACCTGGTTGCAGCTAATATTTAAAAGTCACTGGTCTGATGAGGCTTGCTCAACTGTCACTGGAGCACAGAGCAAAAAGAGGCAGAACAAAGAAATTGGCATTTGAGGGGGGATGCTATTTTGAATTTGTTTTATACCATACGTGTTACAATGTTGTACTGTACTAAGACAGTGAGTGAGCTACAGATCCCTTCCTGTGTGTATGCCACCATGTCAGTACAACCTGCTAACTGCAGTACGTCACCAGGCCTATCCAGACCAGCCTCAGTCAATGTTCCAAATAAAGTGTTTTATTTCTTTGCTAGCGAATGTCCACAGTGGTGATGCAGAGCCTGGCCTATGTGCAACACTCTTCTTCTGTCCCTGGAGCTAAACTGTTCATCAGCGGAGACCTGAGGCTCCAGCAGAGGACACCCCTGCCGCACCGAGGACTGTACAACATTTACAATGTGAGAGGACGCTGACTCACTGTCTTCTTTCTCTCTCTCTCTCT
>NW_023339762.1:2014224-2023405 GCF_004916995.1 Morone saxatilis | reverse complement strand
CAACCCAGAGGGACAGCTCGCGAAGATGTATTAATCTGTGGCATATTAGAGGGAGGATCGCTATGTATTTTAGACAGTTGGACTTCTTTTGGTTATAAGCTCTAAATAGCTAAGGGATTAGTAGTATCGTTTTGCTATATTGTTGATGCTCTGTTTTGTTAGAGTCTTGTAGTTATAGAGTACAGATGTGCGTCCCTTCTGTGTGTAATGGTACATATGGTCGAGTCTATTCGAGCTAATGCGTTACGTACCGGCATGTGTTTTCTAGACGTACCCTCAGTCAGTAATGTTCAATGCTGGAATTATAGATGTCTATTGTGGAATAGGAATTCTTTTCGTCTCTTCTTATCTCTTTGCCATTTTAGGGAGCTTAGGGAGCGAAGTTCGAGTAAAAGGTGATCGTCTCGTTGCTAGCCACTCTTTAGATGCAGGCTTTTAGGTTAGCGCTTTATTACTCGTTTCTCCTGTATTTTGTTGGCATCGGAGAGCTAAATACTTGTCTTGCGGCACTACAGCGGTGAACCTGTGAGAGGCTCACACATTAGATTGGTTTGTTTGTTTTCCGTTGTCGTGAACCGAGTGTGCTGACAACCTTTTTTATCCATACTAATGTGGCACCGTAGGTTATGGTAGACAACAGAAGACCAGTAGTACGAGAGATGAGATCCGTTGATCTCGTCTGGTGTATACTTTAGCTCCATCGTCTCTCTTTTGTGCGTCTTCTTCAATCTCCACTCTGTACTTGAGGTTAATCGGCTAATGATGTTATAAGTTGTATTTTGATAGCTTTCTGTGCGCTAATTACAATACATGTTTAAAATTGTCTGTTCTGTTATTAAATTTTTTTTACCTACATGGTGTGGATGAAGTAGTTTCTGTTTCTTGTGGTAGGAGCTTAGATCATGGTGTATTTGTTTGCAAGTAAGCGTCGGACAGTATAGATGCCAATTCTCAGATCTAATAGGCTCACTGCTATATTGCAGTAGTGAAAGCAGCGAGAAGGGTGCAATAGCGAGTAGGTGGCGCTCGGGCTCTCGTGTGATGATATTTGGTAGTGTGTGTATGGAGAGAAAGGGTAATGTAAGAGGAGGGATGAAAGTGTGAATAGGTCTCATCCTCTCCAACAACCCAGAGGGACAGCTCGCGAAGATGTATTAATCTGTGGCATATTAGAGGGAGGATCGCTATGTATTTTAGACAGTTGGACTTCTTTTGGTTATAAGCTCTAAATAGCTAAGGGATTAGTAGTATCGTTTTGCTATATTGTTGATGCTCTGTTTTGTTAGAGTCTTGTAGTTATAGAGTACAGATGTGCGTCCCTTCTGTGTGTAATGGTACATATGGTCGAGTCTATTCGAGCTAATGCGTTACGTACCGGCATGTGTTTTCTAGACGTACCCTCAGTCAGTAATGTTCAATGCTGGAATTATAGATGTCTATTGTGGAATAGGAATTCTTTTCGTCTCTTCTTATCTCTTTGCCATTTTAGGGAGCTTAGGGAGCGAAGTTCGAGTAAAAGGTGATCGTCTCGTTGCTAGCCACTCTTTAGATGCAGGCTTTTAGGTTAGCGCTTTATTACTCGTTTCTCCTGTATTTTGTTGGCATCGGAGAGCTAAATACTTGTCTTGCGGCACTACAGCGGTGAACCTGTGAGAGGCTCACACATTAGATTGGTTTGTTTGTTTTCCGTTGTCGTGAACCGAGTGTGCTGACAACCTTTTTTATCCATACTAATGTGGCACCGTAGGTTATGGTAGACAACAGAAGACCAGTAGTACGAGAGATGAGATCCGTTGATCTCGTCTGGTGTATACTTTAGCTCCATCGTCTCTCTTTTGTGCGTCTTCTTCAATCTCCACTCTGTACTTGAGGTTAATCGGCTAATGATGTTATAAGTTGTATTTTGATAGCTTTCTGTGCGCTAATTACAATACATGTTTAAAATTGTCTGTTCTGTTATTAAATTTTTTTTACCTACATGGTGTGGATGAAGTAGTTTCTGTTTCTTGTGGTAGGAGCTTAGATCATGGTGTATTTGTTTGCAAGTAAGCGTCGGACAGTATAGATGCCAATTCTCAGATCTAATAGGCTCACTGCTATATTGCAGTAGTGAAAGCAGCGAGAAGGGTGCAATAGCGAGTAGGTGGCGCTCGGGCTCTCGTGTGATGATATTTGGTAGTGTGTGTATGGAGAGAAAGGGTAATGTAAGAGGAGGGATGAAATAGTGAATAGGTCTCATCCTCTCCAAAACAAGACCTTGATATAAAACCGCTAAATACACAGTTACTGTTTGGCAGCAACAGAGTCCTGGGGGCATCCTGATTCTTTAACTTTCAAGTTTCAAACTCCTTTCTACTCTTTGTCATTTAATAGAAATACATTAAACTTGTGAGATTTAAAAAAACAGCTGCTTTTCCATACATTAAAGCCGCAATGCTAGTTTTACGTCAGTCTTTATTCAGCGTTCAACTGCAGTTTCTTCAGAAATTGTCTTCCCTAGTTAGCACATTTGTCCATTTGTCTTTCACATTATCATTTAGGTTTTATTTGTTGACGAAAAATGTGAAACATGAGATGTAAGACGAGCAGTAGGTGTAGTTCTGTTTGTCTTGTTTCTCTGTTGATGCCAAGGTGTCAGTCATCGATGGCTCCAGCCCTTTTGCAAGTGCATATGACCTTGACAACATAATCAGGAGTTACCAGGAACGAAACTGTAAGTTGACAAAGGCTATTGTTTTGTTGACTATATTGAGTTACTAAAACCACAATCATCTCAAGCTGAACCACCACATTTGAGTGTGACATTAACTCACAGCATTATTACATCCGATGTGTCACAGGTGCATTTTGTAAAATGGGACAACTCTTGCTCGATTTTTATTTAATTTAATTATTTTTTTTCCCTTTTTTCTACCATAGTGACCACAGTACTGTCGTGTCCAATGCCTGTCTGGACTGTGGGAAGAGCTGCTGGGTCCCCCTTTCAGCTTAATGCTGAGATCCGTTACCCCATAGAGGTCATTAGATATCCTTTAACAAATGCAGGAGAGTGTGTGTGTGTGTGTGTGTGTGTGTGTGTGTGTGTGTGTGTGTGTGTGTTTTAACATAGAATACATTAGAGGTGTGCGTCAACATTGATAATGCCAGTTCTAAAAGGAATAGAAATGTTCTCCTTTTTAGATTCCGTTACGAGTTGTGTTTATTGCTTTTCAACTACAGACACGACGAAAAGACTTTCTGCCGTGATTACCTTAGACCTCGCCAAGTTGAGCCTGGAACATGTTTACTATCTGTGTTTGCGTGTTCTTGCTTGTGCTAGCTGTATTAGCCGATTAAGAGTTTCTAAGTACTATATAAACATTTAATAAATGGGTTATAACACACTATAATGTAGTTGTAAAAAGTTATAGGAACATTTATAAGTATTTATTAATGTACAGCTCACATTATGTTTTACCGTGTGCCTACTGGAGGAGTTATCATTGTTGACAGATACATTAATAAAGACTTATATCAGCCTACAACTGCATTATAGTGTGTTATAAACCATTTATTAACAGATTATATACTGCTTTAACCAGGGAAAAGTGACTATAAATTTAGTTATATTCTTTATATATGTTTATTTATCATTTTTGCAGGCAACCTATATTACAGTATGTTCACTAAAAATGGAGAGCAGAGCAGCCGGAGGACATCAGAGGAAAACCAGACCAATATTTTCTCCATTAAATATCATTCAGTTTCACCCAAATCACTGATAAAGTGATAATAATCAAGTCAGACCTGGTCCCCAGAAACACTCCTGTAGAAAGTCTGGCTGTTGCTAACTAATGAATCTTCGCTTTGTATTGCTAAAAGGTTTTATTGGCGGGTGAATGTCTTTGTTAAATAGGGGTAAAATATATATACAGTATAACTTCATTATTTCTGCCTTAACCGTCTCCATTCACCTATCGTCCTGGCTTTTGGGAAACCATTAAATTTGCCTGGATTCAATACGTCAGTGTCCTCCTCATCTTCCTCTGGGTCTTTGAGCGCATACAGAGATTTGTTTTCCAGAACCAGGTTCTAACCACCGTACCCATACCGGTGGGAAAACCTCACCTGTCATGATGCAGTGGTGGTGCTTTGACCTCCAGGTATACAAGAACCAGCAGGTTTATTTTTCCAGAGTGGATATTACATGTCTCACAATGACAGATGCCCTTTGACTGAAATGTAATACCAAATCAATGGAAGTTTGAGTTTTAGGTAATAGCCATTTGGTCTGTTCTGTAATAACATTATGAGAACATAAAGATCAAATTCTACCAGCTATCTCAGACCAATAGTGTACAGTCTTATATCGGAGGTCTGAACTTGTGACAGCTTTAAAACAAAATGTAGAGAAACTAAATTGGACACTGTTCCCATATGAAGCAAATGTCATGCGTGAAGTCAACTGCATTGAAGGTGCTTCATGTTGACTTTTATCAAGGACCAGTGTGTAGGATTTAGTGGCATCTTGTGGTGAAGTTGCACATTACAACTAACTGAACACCACTCACGTCTGTATGTACAACCTGGGAATGAGAACGGGCTGTGAATGAGTAAGAGAAACTATGGGAAACTTGTGAAAAACACAAAAGGCACTATCTGCAGCCAGTGTATGGTTTGTCCCTTTTGGGCAACTGTAGAAACATGACTGTTCAAAATTCATTCTAATTCCAAGGCAATGAAAACATGATCCCTACATTCAGATGATTATACAGATAATGAAAACATACCTATGAATATTATATTCCATTTCTGGACCTTTGACAAGTTGAGCAAAGAATCTCCCAAGAATATGCTGTATTCCTTTAATAATTTTCCTGTATTTTATACAAACATGCAGAGAGACACACAAATAATTTATATTTTAACCCTTTCTTGGACAGGTTTCTACGCAGACCCTCCTCTACAGAAAAATGCATTTCTTCTTTTACTACTGTTTGAAGCCATGGAAATATATAGAAAATACACATAAAATTTCTATATTTTTACTATTTCTATATCTATGACACTTTGTGACAGCAATTAAATAAATTCTTTGTTGAAGTGCTCATTCACTTTTGTATTGTACATAGTACAGCTTTAGGTCATAGACAATAAACAATTTGTACAATTTAACATTTGTACTTTATATGTTCTTTAACTGTAATGCTTTAATATTTTTTATGACTTTACTTTTCGAGAAATTCTATTGAGACATGTAACCAAGGTAAACCGCAAAGAAAAAACAGAAGAAAAGGATAACAGGACGCACAGCAACATCAATACATCAATAACCCCCCAAAAAAACAGGAAAGAAAAAAAACCACACACTGAAAAGGTTACAAATATTATATAAAACATAACAAAGATAGCAGACAACCTACACACCATTCACCCTCAAATCCCCACACCGTTCCAGCCATACATTCAAATTCATATTATTCACAGGTATTTCTCTAACCTGTTCTATCACTGACCTCCCTGATCCTCTGATCCTGGCACTGCCAACCCTGAAATCTGTTTTGCCACCCCATTATCGTTCCCTCTTCCACCCCACACCGTCTTTCAGAGGATGTAGCAGGCTCCGTTTTAAAGCTACAGTGAAGATACTGGTGTCATATGAAACTAAATGACGGGAAGGGGTCTAAATAACACTCCGATGTTAGGCTAAATTTTGGCGATGGAAAAACTGCCATTTTCAAAGGGATCCCTTGATCTCTGACCTCAAGTGTCTGAATGAAAATGGGTTCTGTGTGTACCCACAAGTCTCCCCTTTGCAGAAATGCTTAATGCTAAAACATGCAGTTTTTTGCATGTGGTATAACAGTGTTATTTTCACCTAGTGTATTGAATATTTCTGCAGACTGGCGTCCATAAACACTGTTGGGAATGACTGGAAAGATGAGACACATACTTGATACCACCCTGGCATAAGTCAAAAAAGTCTGGACATTAACTAGCACTGCCATCTATATTCATTTATTTGGTTGATCTAGCCTGGCCGCTCTCCCTTTTGTGACATTACCCCCAGTTCATCTTTTTTGAGGTGAACATGAAACTCCTTCACAAAAATGATTCCAGATGTTACTGTTGTGTATATTTATGTATATATGAAATCTAGTTTCTGCATTATTTTCCTGCACATTGATTCACTGGGTTCTCCAATCACAAGTTGTTGGAGCCTTGTTAATATGTGACTGATAAACTTCTGACAATAGCCCATACCACATATTGTCAGCAGGCTACACCTCACAGCAAAAACTAATGTTTGACTGAGACTATGGGAAGCTGTTTTTAACACTGGCCTGATATACAGGTTTTAAACCACACCTTATCAAGAAAAACTAGAATTACCTGGTATGCCTAACTTATGTACAGTGTATTCCAAAGAAGACAAAAATAGGTGTGCCAAGCTTGTGGCATTGTACTCAAAAAGACTTGAGGCTGTAATTTCTGCCAAAGGTGCTTCAACAAAGTTTTGAGCAAAGGCTGTGAATACTTATATCCTTGCAACCCTCTATGAATTTTTGGCAACCCCTAATGGGGGTCCCAAACCCCCAGGTTGAGAGCCACTACATTATCTCACTAGGGTCTGGGCATATTATTGGTAAAATTCGCTATGTCAGCCATAAATATCAGTGGTTTAAAAATCATATGGTCACTGTTTAATGATAAATCCATGGCACTATCCATGGTCCTCATTGTAATCCGTATTTCTCTCTGTTCGTCCCTATTCTATAATCCCAATAATATCATTATTTTATTTTTAAGGCCGCTATGCTATCTGATGTAAATGTGGCTACTGCTGCCATTGTTGTGTATGTTAAAACTGCAGTAGGTAATTTTTAATAATATTGATGAATTAATAAATACCTAATGGTATTTGCAAGAATCCACCATGCCTGGAAAAAAAACAATTAGAGCAAAGAAAGGCAAAAAGACACTTTGGGTTGGAAGCTTGAAGATAGTGTGTGTGTGTGAAATCTGGAATCAGCCAATCCGTGCCTAAATTTTGGCTGAAAAAGTATTTTGAGGCCACAATGACCTTTGACACCAATTTATTGTCCGACCAATTGTGAAATATAGACATCAGTTCTTAGGTTATGGCTAAAAACATGTTTTGTGAAGTCACAGTGACCTTCTAATCAAAAAATGTATAGGACCTCACCCTCCCGCTCCAAACGTGTAGGAGAAACTACAGTGGCTGGGAAACTCAATCAAACTGAAATGTCCCATCCAGAACCAGTGTTTGGTTTGTTCTTTCAGGGAACAAAAAAACAATGATTCCTATATTCAGGTGATTATAAACTTATGAAAACATACCTATGAATATTGTATTCCATTTCTGATAATAGATCCTCCTCAATGTTAAACACTGGACTTTTAAGAAGAATTGTACTGTACTCTGTGGGAGGAAAATCTGCAGTACACTAGGCAGTCATGGTTTTCATTTTCCCTCTGACTCACTGTCCCAGGAGATGTTTGTTAGTGTATATGCATGTCCACGTTTAGTTGGTTGTGTGTGTGTTCTGGACCAGTACCACTGTATTAGCTAATTTAAACCACTCAGTCTGCCAGTTTGGTTTGTGCCAGACAGTTCAGTAAGAGTCACACCCTGTTTCCTCAACTAAAGTCCCTAAAATTCTCATCTGCCCTTAAAAGGTTTACATTTTAGCCATTTTAAAGCCATCCTTATCTGGACTGATACAGTCTAAGTACAGCTATATGAATAAGGAAGAAGCAAAAAGGGAAACATATTTGACATTAATATTGTAGTAATAAAATAAAATATAATAAAATATACCATAGTGCTGAGCAGAGGTTGTGGTAATTGTCTTAACCAGCCAGTAGGCCTAATGTACTATCATGTGCTTTCTATTCATTTGCACGTCAGTATTTTGTGTTGTTTTTATCATGAGTACTTTCACACAGAACGTAAACATCACGCAGCACAAAAGCGGCGTGACTTTTTAGTGGATCGCAGTCGTTTTTTCTGAGCTCACGGTAGACCTGGTGATTGTTTCTGTTTTGAATAAATGACAAAAATGTTTCTCATTTTCGTGTCATGTTTATTCATCACGTCCCCAGTGTGTGGAGGCCTTAAGAGTCTACAGCCATGCCAGCAGCTCTGTGAGGCTGTATTAGCCACAGTGGTGCTTTGAGCTAAATGCTAATGTCAGAGAGAGTGGGACACCCCTAGAGGCAGAAATTACATATTGTACATTGAACAGTGGAAAGACTAACCAAGGGTTTTATTTGTTTCTATTTGAGTGTTAAGCCGTTACAAGGTCAAATGACTGTTTTTGTCTATGGAGTCTGGTCTACTGTTTCAAACTGATTCCACATCAGTGATTTAAAGCAAAGTCACCCCCATCCACTCCCCTGTCTTTATCCAGCAGGCATTTACTGGTGACCAAGGAGCTTTGACTTTGGCCGCAGAGAGCAGAAGGACAGGATATGAGTCTGGCTCATACAGGAACCAGATGCATCCTTTTTACTATTGTATTATTTTGCTCTGGCCGAATCTTATAATCAGTCTCTCTTCCTTCCAGTTCGCCAAGGCCCAGGATGGCTAAACTCGGCCCCATTCTTCTCAATTCTTACAGCTGCATATACGGCAAAAGAATATTGTTCTCTGGACCCTCGCAGCTTTTTCCAGAATTTTCAACCTTACAGTATTTTCTCCAGCATATATGAAGTCCTAAAAGTGCTACGGCTTTCTATTTCTATTTCATTTTCAACTTTTGTTTTCATTTCAGTTTAGTTTCTGTTATTTCCAGAGTGGGCTTGGGTTTTTCAGTTTAGTTATTACTGTTTAAAAATGATTAGCTTCAGTTTTTTAAAATTATAATAAGGGGGGCATTGGTCAGAGGAAAAATTTCAGAAGCTTAGAATAGGTAATACAATACAAACACTCACAGTCCCAGTGTAGACGTCCCAGTCTCGATTAACATATGCACCAATGCCTCCCAATGCTTGTGTTGACATATTTTTACCAAACTAAAGACATTTCCTGTATATTTTTATTTTATTTATTATATATGTATTATTATATACTTCAGTAATATTGTTTCAGTGAGTTTTCATTTTTTCTAGTTTTTATTTATTTTTTGCAGTTAGCAATATGCCAATATAAAAGGTTTTTTTACACATAGTTTTAGTT
>NW_023339762.1:2010130-2014200 GCF_004916995.1 Morone saxatilis | reverse complement strand
TAGTTAACTATAATAACCTTGCTACTGAGCCTGCATGTGTGCATTTTTGCTTATTTCTCAAATGCAACCCCTTTTACCAGTTAGTCAAAATGTTTATAAACTATTTGCCACTAATTAACATTCCATGTAGCATGATCACTGGGTGATTCACACCCTATAGAAGTTGCAGGTGTGAACTACCAGCACAACCAGTTGTAACATGGGTCTGAGGTGTGTGTATGTGGTTGTTTACGACCTCAGCAGAAGCCGCTCTCTCTCTGCTATCTGGCCTGACACCCACGATAACAAAGAGTCCCTCCTCTTCATCCTCTACCTGCTCTGATGGTGGAGGTGATGGAGTTCTCACTGCAGTAACAAGCAGAAGCACCCATGGGATACTATGATCAGCAGATTGTTTAACCATGTTGCCTCCAAAGCAACATCTCAGACATTAGCCCACAATACTGTTTGTTGATTTCAGCTCAGCATTCAACTCTATCACCCCCCAATGAAACCAGTTGGCAATCTCAGTACTCTGAGCTTGAATACCACACTGACCCCAGACGGTTCAGATTGGTGGTCACACCTCTTCCACCCTAGTGCTGAACACCAGAGCCCCTCAGGGCTGTGTGCTCAACCCCCTTCTGTTCGCACTGTACCCCCGTGACTGCCTCCCCCGACATGGAGACAACTTTGTTATGAAGTTTGCCAAATTTCAAACAAAGGAGCTGATTGTTAAATTTGGAAAAAAAGGAAGCGGAGACCCACGTTTACATCAGTGGAGCAGTTTTGTGCTCCTGGCAGTCAACATAACAGAAAACCTATCATGATCATCTCACATCTCCACCCTGGTTAAGAAAGCACAGAAACTATTGTATTTCTTAAAGAAACTTAAAAGGATTCCAGTTCCACATTCTTGTTAACTTTTACAGAGGAGTGATATAAAGCATCTTGACTGGAAAAATCACAAAATGGGATGGGATGTGCAACATTATACTATAATTCTACTATCTACTATTATACTACTCATTGCCCAAATATTAGAACATAAACATTTCATTTAATCACCCATACCTGCAGTGTTGAGGAGTAGTGAACTATAATTTAACTACAATTATCATTTTTAATTTTCCCATAACTAATACTTTCTTTCAATTACATTCATCTGCATAGAGATTCAAGTGGTTAAATTATTTTTTTGTGTGTGGTTAACTACAGAAACTACAATTTGAGCCATAAAAAGAAAAGACAGATATTTTTTATTTCAAGAACTTTGAAAGACTGCTGATGTGTCGTATAAACAAAAGATTCTGATCTGACAAGTAAATCCCATTGGTTCAAACCAGTGTTTAAGCTCTCTAAAACGATGTGAATTGAAGACTGTTTTGGTTGTCAGATGTTACAAAACTGACGGATATGTATAAGTAAGACAACAAGCCCATTTCCCTTTATTTCAGAGCTCAAGTTTTTATTATTATTAAATGTTTCAGTTGTAGTGAGATAACACAAATCCAGATATGTTTATAGTAAAAATGTAGCAGTCCTTGCAATTTTGTACTTGTGAAAAGCCCAGATGGGATTGGTTTGTTTTGGTCACGGGGTATTCCAGAAGGAGAGTCAGCTCACCTGTGAGAAATACTATAATGTTTTGAGTTTGTAATTTGTATGTGCTGGCATGCAACTTTTTTATCTATCATTATTATATTTTGTTCTAATTTCGTATCACATGTGCACTATCTATTTGACTTTTACAAAGTTGTTTGAACTCCTCCTCCTTAGTAGCTTATTTCTCCCAAGGGTAGCTTTGGTGAAGTTCTTCCAGTGTGAAGTCATAGACCTTTTTCACGACAGCCATTTTGACATGAAACAGTAGGGTAAACACAGTTGTTATCAATGATATTAAGGTTCTAACTTCAGATGAACAACCTTGAGCCCGTTGGAGTGGCAGTAACATATGTACCCTGTGCTGAGGAGAGTGGGCTAAATGTTCTGTGGTCCAGAACTGTTGATACTTTGTAAACTTAGCCATGACTCAGCAGATGTAGCAGAGAGTCTCGGGTTATGTCACAGCACGGTGCCTGTGTCCTCCTCCTGCTGGGACACAGTGAACTGGCTCAGGTCCCGCCCGCTCCAACTACACCCACCCACCCTCTCCTCCTCTATCTCAGACCACCAGCCCCCCGCCCATCCCACTGCCAGTCAGCCCACTGCCAGTCAGCCCAGCAGAGCCTCTGGCCACGTCTCAAAACACCGCTTTGTACGCAGACTGTGGAAGTACGGAGCGGCAGCTGGCGGAGGACAGAGGGGAGGAGAGGGAGGGACCGCGGGCTGTTGGGACCGAGAGCACTGCACGCCGGCTCCGTCGACGGGCAGCTCGACCGAAAACAAAGCTAAAGAAAGGTATGCTCATTACAAATTACAAATGAACTACATAAAACATTTTCTTCCGGAACACTTTCTTACTGTTAACCTTGGCGTCTCGTTTCCGTTGGAAACCGGTGGGACGAAGCTATCGGACGCACTTTCTGGGACAACGCATCAGTAATTTCGTCCTCGCAGAATTCAGACACAGACTGACACAAGCGGCTGGTCCGGTGAATAAAACGCATGCAGAAACTTATCCGTACTTGGACCACACTCACAGTTGATTGAACGTTTCATTCAGACACACAGCCCATTAATGCAGCTCTGTAAGTGTACACGGGGGACCACACGGTAAGAATATCGAAGAATATCTCACCCTGAGATATGTGTGAAAAGACCTTGAATCATTTCAATGATTAAAAATGTAAATTCCACATTTGACTTTTCTGAATCTCAAGTACTCAAGTGAGGTGAAGTCACTGAGCCGAACCTGTAATAGACCCGGTGTAGGAGGACATGGACCCTCCATGGTAATGTGAATACACTCTGTGTGGGTTAGTGTAACAGTATTTATGGGATTATTTTTATATATATTATTTATATTTTTAATACTCGATACCTTCTCCCAAGCCCAAAGATTAAAAAGTATGTTAAAAAGCGCGTCACAAATCAGCTCATTTCCTTAAACAATGAACGTTAACACTATTCATTTCAAAATGTAAAAAATATTCAAAATATACACGGTAAGTCTATCTCTCAGACTTTCGTTCATTTCTGTGAAGAAAACTAAATGAAATTGTATTGTCAAAGTTCAGATTTTTATTTAGGATCTAAACTTTGAAGACCTGAACAGGAGCTATAATCACACAGCCTTCACTCTGACAAACAGCCTCATCCTGCTTTAAAAGAAGAGCAAGAGAACAGTGAGAACAAAACACTGAATCTGTCAAAAAAGAAGCATGCTTTGTTAAAAACTCTAACACAGAGAGAGAGAGAATTATATAGAAAGTTCCTAAAAATGATCAATACTCACAGGAAATAATCTGCTCCAAATTCACCCAAATCACTTGTTTTACACAAACGTCCTGCAGTTATTGTGTTCACTGTTTGGATTCATTGTACAGTTTATTAGTTGAATATAATATGAGATATCCATAAAATATATCAGTTTACTCAGTGATAGAAATGGGTGTGTAAGCAAGCTGATATCAGTTAGGAAAAACCACCAGTTAAACAGTTTTTTATGCAACCAGAACAATGGGATCCACATTTGTATTTATCACAGTCCCTGTAACATCCACCACCACAGCCCTCAGGTTGTTGAGACACTGATATGTAGAGTTTGGGGGTTTTTATTCAAATGTCTTTTTATTAAAGCATCCAATTTAACATAACATAACATTTCACTTGTACATTCTGAGAACCTTTTTTATAACTAATTCAAAAATTCAAATAAACAGTAAACTTAAAGTGTTACAACATTAAAACAAGGGAGGTTGGAGGTTTAAACACAAAAACTGTCCTTTTGTGAATTGTTAAAATATCCCAAAACAAAATATTGCGATACTCAAATGTATGGATATTTTCTTACACCCCTAGTCATTAAACAGTAAAAAAAAAAAAAAATCCCTAAATTGATTTGTCAGTTTTAAATACAATTTGCTCTGAATGATTCGATTGAGAGCAGAGGCAGAATGATAAACAGTAGGGGTGGGAATCTTTTGGCA
>NW_023339762.1:2009278-2010030 GCF_004916995.1 Morone saxatilis | reverse complement strand
GTGTGCACCCAGAGCTCTATGATGCTTTTTCATATTTATACAGAGGCCGGACAGAAAAGGAGATTCGGAGAAAAGTAAAAGAGGAAAGTTGACTAGCTGATGATTGCTGAAAATATGTGTCTGTTACTTGACTGTCGGTTTTACTTTACTATGAACTAAGTTAGCATAGCCCTGATTCATCCAAACTCCGTTCAGAAAACATTCATTTTGAAGGTTGTTTGCTCGTCGTCTTACAGACCCGACAAAGTATGAATTCAGACCTTTTACAAATCGCAAATGTAGTTGTTTCCGTATCCTTTTGATCCATTTATTGACATTAAATCACAGCAAAATCGTTTATTTTAAGCTCATACCACCGTTGTGAACAAGATTAAAGGGTGAATATTTGCCTCGAGTAAACTCGAATACTCGCTTCGCCTTCACTGGGAACGCAACATAACAAATTCAGGTCTTTTGCCAACTTGAGACCAGATCCAAACTTAAATCAGCTACTGGAATACAGAACAGCAATGTTACCAGCTGGATATTGTTTCAGTTGATAGACACGATAAATAAATAAATACTCTATTAATGCCTATGAACTTGTCAGGACACTGCAAACCCTTTTAAAACTACCATCTACCTGTATGGGGGTTTTAATGTCTTCATCTGGTCTCTTAAAAAAGCCTAAAAAAGCAGACGACCACCCACCTAGAGTCAGGTCCTAGGTTTCTGCCTCTTTAAAGCGTTAAAAGTTTTTCCTTGCCGCCGTC
>NW_023339762.1:2002017-2009253 GCF_004916995.1 Morone saxatilis | reverse complement strand
GCCCGCCGGTGGCCAACGGTGGCTTTGCTCCTCCATGGGTCGGGTCACTGTGTGGGGTCTGCTGTACCCAATATGTTATAAGAAGTTACGGGTCTAAACCTTGGGCGTACGCTACTTGAAATGGTCGCCTGGATAATAACTTCTGGTTATCTAGACTTCATGCTTGGGTCCTGAAACGGCCTAGAACAACAATCTGGAGCGTTGGGTCGTGGCAAAAGAACCGGGTACGTTGCCGGGACCGACTTGCGGACCCGTTCTCAGCATATAACTCAGCGTGAATTAAAAAGCGGTTTCATTGTAGAATCGATGGTGTTTCGGTGGCATTGTGAAGCACTTATACATAAGACAGGTTTTGTTGTTTTTTCGCATTCCGCAGTTTGATGGGTTTACTGGATTAACTCTGCCCAAGGTTTGGTGGTGCTAACCTGTTTACACATCTTGCTTTCTTGGGTGGCCTCGGCGCTTGTATAGATTGTGTTGTGAGGAGATGGGAAGCATATCAGTTTGAACTATACTGTTTGGCGAGTATTTGGTTCGATGGGATCAGATAAGTCGATAGTTATGTTTTTTTATGGGTGGGTATTTACACACACGGTGTTGCGATAGTGGTTGCATCGTTATTCAAGTTGTGGAATCCCGCAATGATATTTGCTCGTTGTGGTGCCATTCGGAATTAATGAAAAATAACTCATCTTAGGGATATATATCTCGTGTCATTGTTGTGGTAATTCAATAGTTTAGAGACGTTCATGAGTCCGCTGGAAATGATTCATGTGGGTCTTTCATGTAGAGAACTTCAGCAAGGCAAACTGAAAGTAATTGTTTTATTCTCTTGAATGAAATATGGAACATCATTCCGTATAAAGAGGTTACTCTTAGTGGGGTAACCACCAATTAATTCCTCACTGTGACTCTCTTCCCGTTTTCAGGACTGGTTGCCGCCACTCGACCGTTGGATGATGGTTGGTCACGCCTGGTAGACGGTTGATAAGGTGGGCAGGCAGAATTGATTCCGGCTTGGTGATCTGACATGCCGACAGGGTGGTTGGAGGGGTAGGGACCAGCTGCGATCAGCTTCAATTACTGGGTCCTCAAGCGTTGTCGAGCTTGCGCAGTTGAAACAAGTTGGCATATGCTTGCAGCAGAGTGCGAGTGGGTCCGTGCTCTGTGTTGGCTAGCGGATGGAGGTTGGACGCTTGGTTTTTCGTTGGAAAGTTGGTTTTTTCACGGAACACATGCTCAACTGTACGCTGACGTTTTGTGTCGTGTGTGTGTGTGTCTGTGTGTGTGTGTGTGTCACGCGCCTGTGTGGTGTGTGTGTTCACTGTGTGTGTCTGCTGTCTGTGTGTGACGAGGGGAGCTGCTGTGTGTGTTCTGTGTGTGTGTTGTGTGTGGTGTGTGGTGGTGTTGTGTGTGTGTGTGTGTGTCGTGTGTGTTGTGTGTGATGGTGTGTCTGTGTGGTGTGTGTGTGTCTGTGTGGTTGTGTCTGTGGTCTGTGTGGTGTCTGGCTGTCGGTGTCCAGACTTCGTTCTGGTTGGTGTGTGTTGTGTTGGGCTGTGTGTGCTGTGTGTGTGTCCTGGTGTCTGTGTGTGGTGTGTGGGTGTGTGTTGTAGGTCTGTGTCGCTGGTGTGTGTGTGAGGTCTGGTGTGTGTGTGGTGTTGTGTGCCTGTGTCCTGTGTGTGGTGGTGTTTCCTGTGTGGAGTGATGTGCTGTGTGGTGGCTGTGCTCTGCTTGTGGTTGTGTCTGTGTGCTGTGTCTGTGAGTGCTGTGTTTGTGGTGTGGGGTGTGTGCTGTGGGTGTGTGTGTGTGTGTGTGTGTGTGGCTGTGTCTGTGTTGTGTGTTCTAGTGTCGTGTGTAGTGTCGTGTGTGTGATGTGTCTGGTGTTGTGTCTGTGTGTGTGTGTGGCAGTGTATTCGTTCGATCGTGTGTTTGTCTGTGTCTGAATCTAATGCTAACATGTCATTAGTGTGTTCTGGTTTGCTGTGATGGACGCTTAACGATGTTGATTGTTGTTAAGGCTAGGTGGGTCGGTGTCGCTGGTTCTGTGTCTGTGTGGTGATGCGTTGAACTGGTGAGGCTAAGTCTGGTTTTCTGTCCGTGTAGTGTGGTGTGTGTGGTGTGTGCCCACACTAAAGTCTTTTGGTTTCACCAGGGGGAGTGTTAAAGCACTTGGTGGTTGCTGTAATAGTGCGTAGTGAGTGTCAAAGGATTTGGGATGGTGTTGTTTTCATAGTAGTAGATATGTGTGTGTGGTGGTCTGAGTGGTGGTAGTATAGTGTGTGTGTGATTTGTGGTCGCTGGTGGGTGTGTGTGCTGTAGTCTGTGTGTGTTCTAGGTGGTTGGATGTTGTATTAGTAGTGAACTGTTGTGTTGTGGCTCTGTGGTGTAGATGTAGTCTGTGTGTTGTGTATGTGTGTCGCGTGTCTGTGGTGTGTCGATGAGTGGGGGGGTGCTGGTGGAGGCTTATTGTTGGGTGTAGGTGGCGGTGTCTTGGAGTGCTACTGTTACGTTGTGGTGCTGGTAAGGGGATACGCCGTTTATGCCTAAGAATACACTTAACATTTGTTGTGCAGTGTGTGCTGGTCTGTGACAATTGATTGGTGGTGTACTTGTCTTGATGTATGTGTTGCTTGTGATATTCATCTGATTTGATGGGTAAGTGATAGTAGGTAGGTTGGTGTGTGTGCTATCAAATGTCCTACTGTGGTGTGAGAGTGATCGTGTCTGTGTGTGTTGTAGTGGTGTATTCTGAGTGTGTCTGTTGATGTGTAGATGAGATGCTGTGCGTGTGTCTGTGTGTAGTCTGAAGTGTCGTGTGTCTGGGTGGATGGAGGTGTGTGGATAGATAGTGTTGGTGTGCTGTTGGTCTGAGGTTGTTCTTGTGGTGTGTGCGTGAGGCTTGGGGTCTTGCTCACCTATTGTGCGTTCTGGCTGTAGATATACTCCATGTCGGAGAGGGTGCTTGCTGGGACTGGAGAGAGAGGGAGATGAGCAGATCCGATGGACAAGAGGAGCTCGAGTGTCAAGGGCTTGTTCAATAAGCGCAGGTAACAATCGGGATTACCAGGGATACGACGAATTATAATGGAAAGATTGGAATAGCTACTAAGAAGAACCCCAACAAACCAGACAGCACACTGCTTTTTCCAGAACCCAAGAGTGAGAGAGTACCGCTGGGATATTCACTCTGCTTAGTCACACTGATCTGGAGACCATATAACAATTGCTAAGCAAACAGCTGACTGATGGAGAGCTTTCAGAAGAACTTTTTAGTCGGATTTGCACAAAATGTAGGATTTGTATTTGCCAACTTCTATATCTTACTTCAACCTGTTGCATGATTGATCAAGACGTTTGGCAATGGGGATCGAAGACAAGGTACTGTTGAGTCACAGGGCGAGTGGTCCAATTTTTTTCCAGAGGAACCGAAAAGTCATAGCCGTTCTTGGTGGGGCACTTATCGATCTATGCCCAACCTTGCATCGAGTTCTTGTCGTAATTTTTGGGGGCTTAATTATGGTTCTCGGGGGCACGGAGAATGTATCCATGGGTAACAGTTTACATTCTGTCTCGAACTCCATAGGCTCCAAGACGCTCTGGGTTCCATGCTTGGGGCATATTAAAATCCTAATTTCTATAATCACATGACATTGACAGCAGTTCCGCGTTCACTTTTCCAGTATCTTGTTTCCTTCCTAGGAATGCGTGAAACTGTAATTTGTTAGGAGCCAATACAGTTATCTTTCAACAAGTAATAATCTCATTGTGTATAGTCTGTTGTGAATAAATCAAACTGTCGCCTGGATCGCGAGTTAACTTAGCGCTGATCATACGGGGGATTGATCGCGATGGTAAGAAGTGTTACAGTTTGGCTTGCTAATTCTTCTATCTTCGACTAGGCAGGGCAAAAATCGACTCAGGGGTACGGTAGAAGCGATAAGGACAGGTAGCAATATAACTCCTTGAATTATCTCATTTTTCTGGTAGTAAACGTGGGGAACACAACTTCTTTTATAGGATGGCCCAATTAGCGACAGGTTAACATTTAGTGTCTATCAATAAAGGTTTGCCAAAAGCTTGGAGGGTAGGGATATTGCTATTACCGTCTTTGTTCCACTCCGCGGTATAAGAAAAAGGACCCAACAGTCAAGAGGAGCAGTCTTTCAGTATCATGCACTTAATTTTATAATTAGTATATTTCTAAAGTTACCGAGAATTGGCAGCACACAGCAGACCTTTGTAGCTTGTCCCGTACAGTTAAAATATAGTAATTGAGAAATCCGATGCTTTGTGTATTCGAGCAGCATAGTCAAGCGCAGTTAAATTGCTGATCGAAAAGTAAATAAAGTTTCGACGTGCTGGTGGATGATTGTGTTCAGGTTGGCTCAGTATAATATTGTTAATTATTTAAATATTATATCTTCATTTGGTGCTGCTGATATATTCCTTTCTATTGTTAAGTTTTATGTTCATTTCGTAGGATGGCCTAATTTACATTAGTTATTCATGTTTAATTATAAAAGGCTTAGAAAGTAGATTTATTTTGTATGATGTCACTTGTTTTAACACGCAATTTTAAAAGCAATTTGAGGAGGCTCTGTGTTACAGAATCACATTCCGCATAAGTCTTTTCCTGAACAAATGGTGTTCCCCAGACCAATTCCACGCCTATTATCGATAGGGCGGGCATCTGATAAAAGGACGATACCCCAGAGAATGCGATTAAGTGAGTATTTAGATGGTATAAATAGGTAATACGAAATAAATCATTAAGTAATACGGTAACGGGACTTTTGAATGGCGGGATCCCAATGAGTACACCCCCATATATGCTCGTTTCTCAGGGGACTACCCTGGTTAGCCACCGAACAGTGATAGGCCCTACTCGCCCCGTCATTGTATCTGTT
The DNA here is from genome assembly GCF_004916995.1 of Morone saxatilis. Classification (NCBI taxonomy): domain Eukaryota; kingdom Metazoa; phylum Chordata; class Actinopteri; family Moronidae; genus Morone; species Morone saxatilis. Next base: position 2,004,346 of record NW_023339762.1, on the reverse strand, counting down.
CGCCTGGTGCCACCCCGAGCGTCTCATGATGACGGATATTTCTCATATTTTCTTATAGAATAATTGCAGGGCTATCCGGAAAGAGAGGGCACCGATAGAAATTCGGTGACGCAAATAGTTTAATGTGAAGGAACACGACGGGGAGAACCAGTATAGACCGCCAGCTGTATGGATTATGCTTGACGCACAATGGTGAAGTGGGGAGTATTGCCCTTATCTTCTGTTAACTTGACTGTCGGTTTTTATTTACTATGCAACTAAGTTAGCATAAGCCTGATTCATCCAACTCGTTCAGTCACACACTCTCTTATCGAACGGTCATAGACTCGTTAGCTTCAGTGGCGTAATAATACAGGAACGACTACAAGCACAATCACTCACTTCCAGAATTGTGTGCAGACCCTCTAAATTACAAATCGTACAAACGAACTTATCATTGGCTCTAGGATAATATTCGATATACTTCCGATTACCTCCGTTAGGTCCTTTTTTACGAATTCATCCACCTATCCTATTGACTTAATATATACAGCAAGGCAATCGTCAGTAATTTTATTTTTTAAGCTTCATTACCCTACAGGGGCTTTGTTCGACCCGGAGAAAATTAAAAGGGTTGTATGGATTACGTTTTTGCCTCTCAAAGAGTAAAGAAGCGTTCGAGGTAACCTTCGCTATCCGCCTTTCACTCTGGGAACGCAATTTACGGATAACAAAACATTCAAAGTAACTGTCTTTTTTTTGCCAAGACATTTACAGACCAGGAGGGCGCAAATTTATATTGGGAATCAAAAAGTACTAGGAAACTAACTATTAACAGCATGCAATTAAGCCCCAAGTCTACGATGAGGGTTACAGTGGGTCTCAGCTTGAATAGACAAAGAATAGGGGTAATAAAAACTGAATATATTATAAAATTTAATTACATCATATTAAGATCTAGTTTCTATATGTAATCTTGTCAGTCAGAACATTTATACAAACTCCATAATTTATAATTGAAAACTTACATGGGCTTTTACCTGTATGGGGGTTTTAATGTCTTCATCTGGTCTCTTAAAAAAAGCCTAAAAATAGCAGACGACACCCCTAGAGTCAAGGTCCTAGGTTTCTGCCTTTTTCTTTTAAAGCGTTCAAAGTTTTTCCTTGCCTGCCGTCGCCAAGTGCTTGCATGGGTGGTAACTGTTGAGGTTCTGTAATAACATGTTATGAAGAAGTTCGGTTAGACCTGCTCTACTTGAAAAGTGTCCTGAGATAACTTCTGTTATCCATAATGTGGTCTGAAACCTAGAACAACAATCTGAGCTTGTCCGTGGCAAAAACAACACGTCACATTGCGGCAATTGCAGCCCATTTCAAATATAACTCAGTGAATTAAGGGTTTATTTCAACCAATCCGGTGTTTGGTGATTGTTGGAAAGACTAACAAAGACAGGTTTGTTATTTTTTTTCAATCCAGTTTGAAATGCATTTCACGATAATCTGCAAGGTTTTGTCGGTGTAACCTTTAACCACATCTCCATTAGTGAGCATGGTGAGCTCTCTCCTGTTGGAGTCTCATGTTGCTTTTGGAGCTGATTCAACGGGTTTAGTTCTGCAGTGCTCTGCCGTGCAACATTAATCCAGGGTTGTCTGACTGTTAAACAATCTAACATGGTCTAGATTTCAAGGAAATAGAAAGTTGTTTCGAACTGCCCATTACCTGGGCCCAGTCCCAATGAATCACACCCACAGTGTATAATATGTGGCAACTCAGGAGGACTGCCACTGTCCTGCTTTGGGCCAGATGCCTGCCTTTTTGTGAGTTGTTTAGAAATGCAGTAACGTCACTGAATCTAATGTAAAATCATTTGTAACCTTAAGATGTATTTTAAGGCATCGAGTAGAGGCTAAAGACACCCACATAAAGTCTTTGTTTCCCAAATGTTAAAGCACTTCTGTATTAATATAACTAGTAGTGTCAAAGGGATTTGGGAGGTTTTAACAAGGGTGGATTCTTCCAGTGTATTCCAATAAAGTGGCCAATGTATGAGTGACAGTGGTTTGGAGCGGGGAGCATCTGTTAAGATAAGCCTTTATGGCTGGCTTACTATTACAACAATAGAGGGTTCTAAATTAATCTATGAATGAAAACTAGGTGTGAACAATACCAGCTGTAGATGAGAACCGAGGCTGAATGAAAGGGAGAGAGGGAGAGGAAGAAGGGTCTGTCATGATGTCTGGTGTTTACCTTTGTATCCCGAGGGTCTGAAGGTGAGGAACTCGTGTCAGGGCTTGTTCAATAAGCACAACAGATTACGGTACGCTTGCATGGATCACCTCAGTCAGCATG
>NW_023339762.1:1997856-2001923 GCF_004916995.1 Morone saxatilis | reverse complement strand
GATCACCTCAGTCAGCAGAGATCTTGGTCTCCCACTAGAAAGCTCGGACAGTCTACAGCAATGTGTCTGTTTCCTCTTTTCCCTCTTTTTTTTCCTTCTCTGTTTTGAGAAGACATTTGGAGGCTGCGATAGAACACTGTATAAGAGTGTCCCTGACACTGATCTAACCTTAAAAGAATTTCTGTTTCACTGGAGTGTTTTCTCCTGTGTTTTTGCAGACACCAGAGCTTTAAGAAGCCATTTCTGATTCAGTGAAGTTATTTTTGAAAATAGCACAAAAGTAAATGAAACTAATCATGCAAATATTCCAGCTTCCAAATGGTAGCAGTTGATCTCTGTTACGCCTGGATTGAATGACAATTAGAATCTTCTTGTAGGATGCTTAGTCACCTCTCCCTTTGTCCTACATATTCCTTCCTCCCTCATCTAACCAGTGCTTCCTGCAAACTGTGCCCTTACTGACATTCACGTCAAGTGGAATTTTGAGATCTGAAACTGATATACAATGTCAGGGGTTAGGTATTGTCTGTACTCAGAGACGGACCATTCTTACTTAAAAAAATTGTACCAGTAGTTTTCTCCCTATGGGGATTTTGTGTGTGGCTGTGTGTGAGTGTGGTGACATCTGAAGAAAACATGCTTGTATTGACTTTCTCTGGTCAAAATGTAATTTTGAATCTGGATGTTAATTTATATTCTTCTATATCTCCATGGCCTCTGTACTACAATAGAGATAAGCATTTCAAAATTCCCATTAAATATCAAACCCACTCATCTTCTTAAAAGTTCTTCAGACTCTGTTGGCCTGTGTCTTTTGTCCATTTTAAACTTTATTCCTTGTTTCAGGCTGTGGTCCAACTTCCAGCTTATTCCAAACTGACTAGTTCAAACATTAAAGCAAGCTATTCCTTCACATGAACTACTGTTTAAGTTGCCCTTCATTCAGGCCAATTATCTCTAGATCAAATCTAGATCCGACCCGACCCGTGACCCATGCTACACACAATGATATTTTAACTTGTGCAGTTACAAGTGTAACATAGAAACATGAATTCTAATCATGATTAACTATGAATTAATTACTATGCTGCTGTGTCCACACTGCCAGCTGGGCACCGATGTCAACCCAGCCCTGTGTCAGTTCACCAAATAACAATAAATATTTCTTTTTGTCTAAACAAGAAGTTTCCTTGGGGTATTCAAGATTCATTTCCTATTATTCAAACTAAGTTGCTAGCTGATTTGCAAGGAAAATCCAACATTGCAGAAACCTGCATTTCCTGTTCAACATATTAGTCTCTCTCTCTCTGGCTCTTTTTCTCTCCTTCAATTCAACTCTCTTCTTCTCTCTTTCATGTTTTCTCTGCACTATAGGCAACACACAGCTCCACAGAGGACAAAAAAGAGAAAGATCCACATCAAGCACAGTGATCCACAGCTGCCATGCCCCGCTGCAGAGTGAACCTCAGCACCATGATCTTCCTAGTGATCCTGCAGGGGGCAGCAGTGGTGCTGTTCTGTGGCTGGTATGTCCAGCTCAGTCCCTGCAGCCCCGCCCCCAGCAATGGCAAAGTTCACGTTCTGCTGCTGTCGTCGTGGCGGTCGGGCTCGTCCTTCCTGGGCCAGGTGTTCAGTCAGCATCCGTCTGTCTTCTATCTTATGGAGCCCGCTTGGCATGTGTGGACCAAGCTGCAGAAACCCGGTGCGCGGGTGCTCCGAATGGCCGTGAGGGATCTGTTACGGAGCGTATTCCAGTGCGACATCTCTGTGATGGAGGCCTACCTGCCAGAGCACCACAATGTGTCCGCCCTGTTTATGTGGAGTCAGAGTCGAGCGCTGTGCTCACCGCCGGCCTGTCCTCTCACTCCACGCAACCAGTTCAGCAATCAGACTCGGTGCCAACAGACGTGTGATGCTAGGGGCCTTCAGGGGGTGCAGGAGGCATGTGGCACTTACAGCCACGTGGTGTTAAAAGAAGTGCGATTTTTTGAGCTGGAATCTCTCTACCCACTCCTGCAGGACCCAAGCCTAGATCTCCGCATCATCCACCTGGTCCGAGACCCTCGGGCTGTGGTGCGGTCTAGAGAGCAGTCAGCCAAAGCCTTCATGAATGACAACGCCATCGTCTTGGAGCAGAAAAGCATACCAGCAGCCGAGGTGCAGTATCAAGTCATGCAGGAGATCTGCCGTAGCCATGTGCGCATCAACGAGAGGGCCATCCTGAAGCCCCCTCCATTTCTAAAAGGCCGCTACAAAATGGTCCGCTATGAGGACATGGCGCGCAACCCGCTTGCAGAGATAAATGCCATGTATGAGTTTGTAGGTCTGAAGATGACCAGACAGCTGGAGGAATGGATCTACAGGGTGACCCACGGAAAAGGCAAAGGCACCAAGGAACAGGCCTTCGAAATTACCTCACGGAACGCCGCTGACGTCTCTCAGGCTTGGCGTAGCACGCTGCCCCACAACAAGGTTAAACGTATCCAGGAAGTGTGTAAAGGAGCCATGTCATTGCTAGGGTACAGGACTGTTAACAGCGAAAAAGAACAGAAGAGACTTGACATAGATCTATTAGTGCCACGGGAACCATATCAGTTCAGCTGGTTGCCAGCTAAAACAGAGGATCCGGGTAACAGCTAAAACATGAGACATTAACACCACAAGACTACATTGGACTGAAGTCTATATTCTTTAGAGGCTTCACTGACCGTGTAAAACTTGATAAGATTCATTAACTGAGGGAACACTGGCATGATGTCCAAGGTTAAAGCATTGATTTGTGACGAATACACACTATCAGTGGAGTGAGAGGATTAAAATGTGAAATGACAGCACAGCAGTATTGTATGACAATACATTTTGTACAGCGACAAACATTAACTAAACTGGAAAACAGTACCAGATTCACCAAGATTTGGTGACATTATTCTTTGTTCCCTGAAGCCTCTTTATAAACAGCTTCATGTCAGCATGTTTGGCTCGGGTGTTAAACACAAGAAATAAACCCTTTTCAAAAGGTTTCACAATTTGGGTGAGTTTGCATTGCAGCCTTTTTGTGTATTTCATTTGCATGGCCACACATGCGAATCATTTGGTTGGAAACATGGAAGCTGAAAGGGAATTATTGTGCACAGTTAAGTTGTTAATCGTGTGAGCCCATGTTGGGTTTTGCAGTTATTCTGGTAGTGGTGGTGGCCACCACGTATTCAGCAGTGCTGTGCTCATGTAAATCAGCAATCGCTGCAAATTGTCTGTCAGTCATATTCCATCACAGCAGAGTCCATTTGAATCCACATTGTTTATAGTGTGACACCACCTCCCCATGTCAAGGAGGCTGTCTCTGGGTGTGTTTCATTAGTAGTTCCTCTTTCCCTTTTACTCACCCTCAGCCCCTGGCATTACCTAACAGCAGACGTGCATGGAGGCATTGAAGAGAGGAGGGAAAGGGGGCAGGGGAGGAGCGGGGGATTCAAATGGAACCCAAACACTTTACACCTTAATGGATCGACCACCAGTTTTGGGATTAGCGCTAAACTGCTTTTTAGACATCATGTACCTGCACACATGTAAGCCTGCCTATACAGACCGATGAGACATTCTAAACACTGAAATTGAAAAACAATCTGTAATTTTCATACGGATGAAAACAAGCTCATTAGCTAACTCCGGAACATTTACATCAAATTCTGTCAACAGAAATGTTGATTAATGTGCAGAGTTTTACTCACATTACCACCATTGTCAGGTTTATTTATAGTGCACATTTAACACCAGGCATTGACCAAAGTGCAGAGGGCAGGATGAACAACCAATGAAAGCAGCATGTTCCCCTCACTACCTCTTACGTCCACCCTGCATCATTATCTTTGGTTTGCACCTTCAGCACCTCTGAACACTGCTGACCTTTCTGATCCACACACTGCATTGTTTGTCGGGGTAACTCCCTCCCTGTCGCATTGCCTGAGCCAGTTCGTGACACTGGGCATCATGCCAGTGTCCCCTGAAGGTTTGATCTGTCCCAACAGGAGACTGTTTTAGTTTTAGTTTAGTTTAGTTTTTTAGTTTTA
>NW_023339762.1:1989400-1997756 GCF_004916995.1 Morone saxatilis | reverse complement strand
TCATTAGTGTATAATCACCTGTTTTTGTTACCATAGAACGAGCCTGTTTTCTCTACAGTGGGAGTGGGTCCTCTGGGCTCTGGATAGGGTCTTTTACAGTTTGCAGTAGTTTCTCCTATAACTTTGGAATGGGAGGGTGAGGCGATAGTGTTGTAACCTGCAACTTCACCACTAGATGCCCCTAAATCCTACACACTGGTCCTTTAATGTTATGCTACATCTGGAAGGTTCAGGAACCCCGTACATGTCAGAATACCACGAAGGTTCACTAACAGCTTGGTGACTGAGTTTGAATCAGTTCTAGGACTGTGTAGATACTTCTTTTTTTTCTTCCAAATGAATTCCAGGTGTCCGTGTGGTCACCGTTGGGAAATCCTCCAATCCGAGTGTAGGTTAGCCTGGTTGTGATACATTACATACAGTCATGCATACTGCAGACAATGCTCAGTAGTTCATTTTTTATTGGTTGATTAATGACTGATTACACCGACTATTGTTTTGAGTAGACTGCGTTTGACTAATTAAAGATCAAAGTGTTTAGTCAATTGTAGAATGCTGAATCATGTTGATTTACATCTTCAGGGCCAAATGAACTACAGTTATTATTTAGATTCTGCTTTCTGTTATGATATTGATCAGTCTGCTTCCTATAGAAAAAATGTCAACAGAAGAGTTCTGATTGAAACAATATTTAATTTCTCCGTGTCCAGTGAAGGTTCATTAGAACTAATTGCTTCTGTTGACCATCAAAGGTTAGAACCTGAATCACCGCTTTCAGCTACTTTTCCATATGCATTCTTACAGCTTTCTGTAGACTTCATCTTTCAAGCTGAACTTACTATGCACACATGGCTGGATTGGCTTTCTTCCCTGGTGCACATGATGCAGCTAGCATTAAGAAAACAAGACTTCAACAGAGGCAACATGTATAATGTGACTGATGATTTCTCAAGAGATGACAATTGAGCATTTAAAGGAAAATTCTACAGAGATCATAGATCAACACAGCGCCATAAAAGCAGCTCACCACAGAATGCCCTGAGCACTAGTGTGTGACGTTGCTGTTTGACATTTTAAAGTCTTGGCTGTTGTTTGGCTTCTTTGTAATGAAAGCATTTTTGCACCAGCTCCTCAGCTAGCTTGAATTTGCTCAGTTTGCAGTTTCTGACACACAGTGTATAGGATAAGACATTCTTACTGGGATGAAAAGTGCCTGCTAAAGTTAATTAATAGATTGCAATTCAACATAATACAGTATGTGTACTGTGTTGAAAGGGTAGGAAATGAAGATGGGAGTGTGCTGTTGTGCTCTGTGTGTCTGCCTGACACACATAGAACATATGGAACAGAGTGTTCACTGAGTACACTGTGTTCTCTGAAGCAGAGTGTGTGTGTGTGTGTGTGCGCAGAAATGGATTTCCCAGTGTAGAGAATTGTATTGCATGCAAGTTTCTGTTGAGGGTTGAACAGAACACTGCACTCTTCTAACAGTGTTTAACAGCAGTGTTATGGGAATTGTTAGATTTCATAAGAAGGTTTTTCCCTTTTGCTCATCAGCAGTAAAATGTGAAACAATGAATCACATCAGCATTTTCACAAAAGGTTGAGCTCAACCCTGATACATTTGAATTGCCCATTGTTGGTAATGATGTTATTCAGGGCTAAAATAGATTTCACATACAAATCTCATACTTTTTGAATGTAGTTTTGATTGTTTTCCTATCTTTAAGGCAAGTTTTTTCCCATTAAGTTACATTATTGTTGTATGGTTATGTAGTCTAGACTTTCAAATCAGTTTACTCCTTAAGCTGCAAAATCTACAAAGATAAGCATCTCTGCCTTGTTGCAGCTCAGTCTTTATCTTCTAGTCCAACATGTGAGACGCAGAGCAGTACTTGCATGCAGTTTGTGCTGGAAAACGGAGGTGATTACTTCTCCAATATAAGTTTGAAATAACCAGCTGTGCTTCACGTTCCCCTCCCCCACTGCCACCACCGAGGTGCCCTTGAGCAAGTCCCTTGACCCCAACTGCTCCAGTGGAGCTGCTCAGTGGGGGGGTCACAAGCTGCTTGAATGTGTGTTTTGTGGGTGGTTAAACTTTCCTTTAAAAAAAAAAAAGTTTTAATAGTTATACATCTTCTGGAACAATCTGTGTGTTTGCCAAGCTCAGACATTATGCAACCTGTGACAACAGGCAGCAGGTACATACTGAATCACCAGCACATAGGTATGTCAAATGGAAATTCTACTCACTGATTCTGGTACTGAGTGATAAAATTCATATCTGAGCAGTCCAAACTGCTATGTGTGTGTGTGTGTGTGTGTCACTGTGGGATGAATCGAATGTTTTGGTGAAAATTGCCACTGATTTCATGAGTTAATGTGTCTCTATGCAATGTAACAGATGTGAAACTCTTATGTTTAACCATGTGTCTTGCCTTTCTATTGTGTTTTAGTTTCTATGAAGAGCCAGTTGACAATGTCAGTGCCTTACAGAAGATTAAGCTGACAGACCTGCCAGTTTGTTCTTGTATTTATCTTAAGAAGACTTATGAACAGAAACCATATGGTACTAATAACTGCAATAAATATTTACTTCTTAACTATTTTAATTATGTTTCCTTTGAATTAAAGCTGGGTATAAATCACTATATCAATGATTGCAATAAGAAGACATGATTTTCACAGCACTACATCATTTATGTTTGGCCGCCATCTGTTGGCTGAGTCTAGTATATGATATGAACTAGAATTTGAACATCACTTAATATTTATTGTACAGATATTCTGGATAGAAAGAGCTAACAAACCAATATTCATTGTGGAAGCACGCTGTAAGAAAATGTTTTATACTACAAAATAATACACATATATACATACATATATGTGTATATGTATGTGCTTTTGAGGTGCATTGACTCAAGTATTTTTTTCTTAATCATACTTTTTATTTCCTTAAGAAAAATGACACAACTTAAAGCATTGCAAATAAAGTAATATGCACATCTAATCACATCAAAAAATAGTCAGAAATGATGGAGGAATAAAAACATGCAAATTAATAAAAGAAAATAGGACAAACGTACATCAATTTATATCCTCACCATCCCGCCCTCCTGTTAACTCACACACAGGATAGATGCTGTGTTCATGCTGTGTAGATAACAGAATAATTCTATCTTTACTTTCCATTTGTGTGCCTACACTGTCTGTCTACAATGAAACCTGATCTGCACTGTTGTTGCACCACTTGTGGTGACTGCTAATACATCCATAAGCGTTTGATAACTATGGTTGTAAATTATATCAAGCGTCTGAAATGTACACATATTTAATTATTCTAATGTCGCAGCATGGTGGTTCAGGAATAGCGACTTTATTTTGAAATGTGCACGGAAGTTGTACTTTATAGGGGCGAGAGAAGAGAAGGAGACAAGTGGGACACCTGCGGTCAAACATGTATCTTCCACTTCCCGTGTCCCCTTACAACAGTGATAATATAAGATGTCATCACATAGTTACAGCTGATTCATTTAGTTCAGTATCTCCAGCACCGACCCCCTCCTCTGGGCTATTAGCAGCTGGATAATGCGACAGCCGGCTGGAGGACGGTGTCTGCCTCTCCAGCCGCTGATTGACACTTTCCTGCAGATCCAATGGTCTCTCTCATTTGCTGATATGGCAACAAGCTAAGTCAAGTCAGCCACAATTAGCCAGACCGTGATCGAAAGCGTTGCGGCTTCACTTTTCAAAATAAAAGTACAAAAGGTTAACTCTAGTCATTATATGCGCGTAGGTTTTAACCATTGTAAATAATTGCAGGGAACTGAAAAAGAATATAAATAGTGAGGCTTCTCAGTAATATTGCAACCCACATAAAAGTAATACAATTAACAAATAAATATACAGCACATTTAAAACATGCACTATAATTGTATCCGTAAACAAAGGTGTTATCAATACTAATTACCAATTTCCGTTCCATTCAGTTCAAATAGAGTCAGGGTGCTGATTGTGTGCACGTTAGCTCACTGGAAAGGCTCTGCTACACTAAATGGAACGGAGCCTTAATTAGTATCACTGGTAACCCTTTTCATGTCCAAAGGGCTGCTGAGAAAAGGGTCTGTAGTGGCTGTTGATAGAGGTAAAACACTCACAGTCTGCTTCATATGCCAGATAAAACAGTAATGATATGATATAATATGATATGATGTTCTTAGACACTGTTAGACCTTAGACTTAGACTTCTCTTTATTTCTTTGGGGATGACTCCCGCAAGGAAATTGAATTTCCAGCAGCTTACAAAAACAGTAAAGTAAAAAGGTATAAAAAAAAAAAAAAATACGTACAAGATAAACAGTAAAAACAATAAAACTCTTTGTAGATATAGAAAGTAAAAATAAAAAGTAACAATGAACTCTTATATATATATACACAAAAATGACTGAATACTAGACCAAGCTAGAGAACGAATAAAGAAAAAAAGATACCATGGGAGAGACTCAAATAAGATAAAGGTAGAGAATGGGTACTATGCGAGGATAAGATATATAGAGTGGGGCACGTTACTGGGTTGTTGAAAGCAGTGCATAAGTGGACATTAATCTCAGGAAAGTGTAGGCATTAAATTAAAGTATTGGGCACTGTAACGTGGTGGATCTAGTCATTGCGACAAAAAATTAAAATAAAAGCAACAGGGGTCAGCTATGGGTAATAGTACGCATTAACGTGTATTGCACAGGTTTTGAACAGTTATTGCAAGTGACAGTGGGCAGTGGGCTCACCCAATGCCTTTCCTTCTGTCCTCTCTACCTATTTCCTCCTCCCTGCCGAGCCAGGAGTGTGTAGAGTACTGCCACTGAGGGACCAAGAGTTCTTCTCCACAGTCTATTTGGCCTCACACGTGGGAAGGAGCAGCCTTTCACCTAAAGCAGGCTCCTCCGTTGCTGATGACCGGGTTGCAGGGGGTGGGCCTTGGCATTGTAACAGGTAATGTGCCAAGGCAAGTTTGTTCAGTGATCACGTTCTCCTGGCCGACCGCATCACACAGGTCGCAGGTCAGCCCTCTCATGCGGACCACGAGACCCGCCCGGCCGCCTGCTACTGAATATTAATATGAACCGCTATAGGACGGAAGTCTTAAATCATTATTACACAAAGTAGAAAGAGTTAAACAGTACTGGTAATGAAACACAAAGTTTAGCTTGAAGCAGAAGTTTATTATAGCAACAGTGTAGTGTAACTTTCATGTTGAGAAAGGAGGATGGAGTATAGAGTACGTGTTTCTTACCAGTACTTTTATTTTTCAAAGCTTGTACCGGAAGTGCTGCCTCCATTAGCGCCAGTTTGACGGTGTTGTGGTAACGAGATGCCGCTGCGCTAGTTGAGGAGCGGTAGACGTCAAGAGGAGGACGGGAGACTGGGCCGAAGAGGAGTCAGCGGACAGCATAAATGGCCTCGGTGCCTCCCGACTGAAGGATGGGCTCCACGGTATCGCAGCCATGGCCAGATCCACCAACAGAACCGCCGAGGACGGGGATTCACGGGTAAGCGCCCCCACGGACCGCGGGGAGGCGCGGGACCTGGCCGAGCCCCGGGAACTGTCTCTGGAGGAGGTGCTGAAGTCCTACGAGCAGCCCATCAATGAGGAGCAGGCATGGTCGGTGTGCTACCAGTGCTGCAGCGGGCTGAGGGTGCCCCGCCCGCCGGCTGGGAGAGTCAGCCGGGTGAAGGACCCGTCCTCCATCCACCTGCACCGGGACGGAACGGTGTCATTACAGCAGCAGCCCCGACACAACGGTAGGATAGCTGTCCCCAACTTCCCTCTGCCATGTAGCTTGTGTGTAATAACTATTCATACAAAACTCAGATATGGAAAAGTACATTCCAACAGTGTGTCCATGCTGTGCGTATTAAGTTAGCGCTTATAGTTTGGCAGAACACTTTGTTTTAACTATTAGGATCCACTTTTCTATTCGGCGTGAAGTTATGTCCACGAATCAGCAGCATTTTGGTAAAATGTCGACTTTTTTAACTGGTCCTCCTGATTCCCGCTGTCTTCCTCCAGTTAACTATTCCGCGGCAACTAAACATTGCGAACCAATGTAAGTGTAAATAAATCAACTAAACGACATCCTGCTGGGCTGACCACATGAACGCGGAATATAAGACTGTCTATCAGTGTTTCATAAAAGACATCGAGTCATGTTTTATCTAGCAGGAACCTTGAACTAAAATCAATGCAACATATAATTAGCCGAAGTTCATATGGAGTTTGGTACACAGGAACAACAGAAACGGACGCATCGGCGCTATCCTGTCCCGTTCCAAACAACATAACGCTCCTCCCTAATCGACCTTCACCTAGATGATTCAATCATTTTGAGGAAACTTGAGCTGCCTTTACACAAACGGACACCGTATTCGAACAGCAATGTCTGTATTTTGTCGCAGTCCCGATGCCAACGAGGATGACTTGTATTATGCCGGTAAATGATTAATTATTCATAGAGCACAGCTTCACCCTAGCATCCCCTCTCTTGCAAATACTGTTTTGGAGACTTCCAAGGGTGGATGGAAGCCCAAAGGATTGTACGCAGGCTTCTAGTCGTTTCCCCCCACTGAATTGAGCATGTGTCTGCATAATATCCTACTGGATGAGAAGTATTTATGTCCTCAATGCGGCGGGCCCAAGAAACCTGTTCCAGAAGTCTGACTAGCACAGAGACAACTTCAGGCCTAAATTAATTTAACAAAGATTTTCTTTTTGACTGTATATTTCTAAGCCTATGGTAAAGTTTGAAAGCCTCTTTACAATGAATCCAACAAACCACATAGCACTTTTATGAATAAAGTCAGTGACATGCATTATGTCCAGAGAATGATGTTTTTAAGCACTGCTGAATATGCTGAAAGTCACAGAAAAAAAGCCAGAGTAGGTAACTTTTATAAAAATATTTTTGGTCATATTTGCTGAAACTTTCACTATATTCTGACAACCTGGTTCCTCTGGCTTCTCCTAGTGCTCCTAATGGTATTTACATGTATCCACCGGGCCTGAACAAAAACAACCAATCAGAGCTGAGAGAGATAGTTTGTTGAGTCTCATTCCCAGTTATCAGATACTGAAGCTTTGAGACCCAAATGACCTTGGACCTTTGACAACCTGCAAATGAGACTCAACAATCAACTAACCTGGTTGTTTCACTGATTATCTGTGATGTATCTGTCATAACAGAAGTCATTAAACCTTACCTACTGCAGCTTTACGTCATATTCTGTACTGCTTTTGCTGCTTTGTCCTGAAGCCAGACATTTGCTTTTGCCTTCTCCTTGCCAAGAGGCCAGAGAAGGCCTAATACATATTAAAGACATTAGATAGAAATGTAGAGAAAGCAGCAATGCGAGTTAACAAATCTCAGTCAAAAACCGGATGACCACACACCTTTGTGCTGCTTAATCGCCTAGTAACAGCTCTGTGTAGCACTTGTTAAGGAATCTAATAGGAAAAGTTTACAGTTTCCAGGCGATGCTTGATGCCTGTTGCTTGGCAACAGGATGGCATCCATCTTCAACCATTGTGGGGGGGCGGTGCCCAGGCTCTCCGAGTTTAGTTGATTTTAGTACTCCGTCTGATATGGTCTGCATGGTGAGGTGGTAACAGTGGGGAGGTTTGAATACAAATGCCCGTTGTAGTCAACTCAATCTGACTATAGTGACTCTAAAGTGTTCCTCTTTTGTTTTCCAGTTAGCACATTTGTATTACTTTTGTTTATCTGTACTCTTTAAACCTAATAAAGTAAATAACGTATTCCATCCTCATTTTGCTGGCGACGCATTGGATCCCTCTCCTGGACCACAGGGTGGACAGTGGAAGTACTGAAGATCCGGGAGAACTACATTTGCCATTTAACGGTTGCTGTGATCATTAGTTCTCAGCTCTCACTGAGGAGATGTTTATCTCTCATTAACACAGTTGTTTATCTTGTAGGCCGTGTCGGTTTAAACTCAGCTGATCAATACAATCCATATATAAACAGTGGTACAAATCCCTTAACCAGCATGAAGTGAGTCCATTATAGAGAATCGAGTCAGCTACAGGACCATTAGCATTCTTTTAGGCGGTTGATTTCATCCCAAAACATCCATATTTTCATTGACCCCTTTAATTGACATTTGTAATTTCTCTTACATAAAATCAATAACAAAAGCCGAAGATTGGTGTGCTAACATGGGATCATAGGAGTTGTTGTCTTCACCACCATTGCCGTCATTGCAGTCAGCTTCTCCCGGTTAGGATTCCTTCAGTGTTCATGGTTCAGGAGGTTTCTACCGGGAGCCCAATTATCCACAGAGG
>NW_023339762.1:1980099-1989300 GCF_004916995.1 Morone saxatilis | reverse complement strand
ATCGATGTCACACTCCCTCTGCCTGTGTTGCTATCGCAGCCTCTCTGTGGTTTGTTTACATAGCTGGTCTGGCCTCCATGTGCAGCTAAGTACAGCGACTGAAACTGTTGTTTTTCTCATCCATGTCATTTTTAGGATTTTTAAAATGTATTATTATTATTATTATTTTTACCAAAGCAAAGTTGGTGATTGTTGGAACAGTGGAAAGACTAACAAAGACTGTTGTGATGAGTTTTGTTTAGTTTCTGTTTACTTTGATTGGGTAGCTGTGGCTCAGAGGCAGAGTGGGTTGTCCACTGATCGAAAGGTTGTTGGTTCGATCCCCTTTTCCATAATGTTGTCAGACACTTTGACGTCATACTTTGACGGTGTTTTTGTACCCAATGATGAGTTAATGTTACATGGCAGCCGTAGCAGCCTGTTTCACAGCTATTTTCTCATCTTACTGTGAATTAAGGGTTTATTTCAACCAAACCATAGTTGGTGATTGTTGGAAAGACAAACAAGGACAATTTTATTTGAAGTTTTATTTTGTTTCTTTCTCAGTTTGTCTGGCAAGTGAATTGTGTTTATATAACCTTTAAGCAAATGCAGCCATAAAAGAACTTTGTCTGAATAAAGTAGATTTTGGTGAATGTGTTACTTTAAGGAACAATGTCATCAAATAATAAGTAAAGAAGACTAGAACTCTGTCTAGACATTGGAGGTCAGCTTTTGGTACTTGACAGTTTTCAATAGTCAGGGCTTCCCACCCAGTCTAAATGGAAGCACAATACTTTTTGTAAAACTAAGGATTGGAACTTTGACGCGTGTCCCATCCCATTGCAGTTTCAGCGTTGTCCTTGTATGATTCAGGATCACTTTAATGGCACTGTACCTGTCTCAGCCTCATTCATAGATTTATGTCTAAGTGGGTCTAATGGAAATCATATTCTCGTATAAACAGATTGTTGCACTGCAGCTGCAATGTCCCATATTCCAAAGCTTCAGTTTGAGACTGTGTTGGTACAGTATGAGGTGCTAAAAAGCTCCTGATTGGTCATCTATTCAACTCTGGATATCTTTCTCCTGCATCAACTGGGCTGCATCCTAATCTGTACACAATAAACTGAAATTTTGAAATGAAGCTCCTTACAGTTTCAGTTTGAAAGCTGCTGAAAGACGCTGCCAGACAAGGCTAAAGGGTGATTCGCCAGCAGGAAGTCAAAGTCCAGATAAATATCACTCCTGTCAGATAAAAAGCTTGCATCACCCAAATGTCAACTGTTTTTTTTTTCTAGATGGAAGACAAAAAGCTGACCGAGCAATGCTGAAACTCAAGACTCTGAAAAATTTTGCAGGGTTTCCCCATTACACCATCACTCTGCTCCTCAACCTTTCTATCACACAGGGCAGAGGGAAGCTTTGATGCATGGCTCATGTGAAATGCAACTCTATCTGAATGCTTACCTCCAAATATATAAATGGGGACTGTTATTTTAGTGGTTTATTTTCCCCTTGATTATTGCTCTCCTGCAATAAATGCACTCATAAGGATTTGGAAAAAGTGCAAAGGTGAACTTTGACTTGACACGTAGATAATTGCTACACTCACTGTACCTGACGTGTGTACTCATTGACAGTATATATTAGTGAACAGAGCTTCTGGGTCTAAAATGTGAAGCGATTGTAAAAAAGAAGTGAACCATGCACAGTCCAACTCGCAGTACATCACCTACCAGATCCACGCACTCATCCAAATATGGTGACATCCAGCTCTAAAAAACCAAGATGGCGACAGCCATGATGCCAGACTCAAGGTGGTCTGCAAACCAATGGGCACTGTGGGTTTACACTTGTTCACACAGTTTTTCTCATTTATTTCTGCTCTTTCTGTCTCTTATTTATTTCTAACTAGCCCTGCTTCTCCCAGCCCAGTTTTCTTCTGTCACTTTGTGGTTTCTTTGAATTTGGTCTCTCAGACCTTATTACCATGGCAACAGATGGCAAAGTCCATCTTGGGAGAGTATGCATGTTAGTGTGAGTGCAAGTCTGTGAGTGTATGTGTATGGGAATGAGAATTAACTGTGAGGGTTAAGGCTAATGAAAAGGAACAGCGTGGGGTGTGATGGGAGGGGGCAGTCAGACAAAACATGATCGAATATTTGCCTGCTGTCAGTTGAAGACATCCATAGGAACTGATAGCAGACGATAGTTGTCAGATTGTCCCTGTTTTTAGGGCTATTTTTACTACTTACTCAATGGGTGGCCATGCTGGCTGGTAGGTCAGTCAATATCTTTAGTCCAGACTGAAATATTTATTCTGCTTTTGGATGGATTGCTGTGAGGCTGTGACATCGCTTTCGCTTGCATAGAACTGAAGTGCTTTTGCATATCATGGTATGGGTGTCGCAGTTAAGGAATTTACCCAGGTGTGAGTTTGTTGTTTATGATAATTACTTTGTAAGGGGTACAGCAAGTCTCCTGGGTCTGTGACCCTTTTAACTGGTGACTTTTTTTGGCTGAAAGTCGTCAGTTAACATATTGAGCTGAAAGTTGGGGTCACTGAAACACTGACTAGCCATGAGACGGAGAGCAAGTGAGGCAGAGGCTACGTGGCTTTCTCCCAAGTGGTATTGTAATCTTGGGCTGTGAATTGAGCGACATTGCGTAGCACTGCGTTTCAGACAGTGCTTCTGCTGTCTCAAGTCTCTTCAGCTACGCCGCTCTGGGACACTTAACGGACACTTCATCCAGACCAGACATTAGCCAGGAGCAACCTTAAATCCAAGCTGGGCCAGCATGTCTCCATTCCAGGTCTCTTCCTCTCCTCTTGGGGCGACAGCACCTGCCGTGGTGTTGGTTGGTCCCGCTGATCTGGCTCGGTGGATTGACGAAAGCTCTTTAATCCAAACCCTTCCGTTTCCAATGACTGTATCTGTGTCAGTTATACGTGTTTCAACAATAAAGCCGAAAAAAGATTTTAACAAAAACAGAAGTTTGAAGGAGTCAGCCGTTTCTATAATCTCATAACCTAAACCGCTAAAGCTGTTGACATGTATTTGGAAAAAAACAGCCATAAAATGGTTTGTTTTTATTGTTTAGCTCTGGAGAGAAACTGCAATTCTCTCAATGGCCTAAACATCCTTTCCCTGTCCATATGGCAAATTGGTTTATTGTGATTTTCAAGATCTAAGCCAGAGGGCTGTTGGAAGTGTTTTCATTGCAGATTCCCCTCCTCTTTGGTGTTCAGTGACCCGTAACTGTGGGAAACTGGCAGAGGTATCACTGATTACACTGTGTGACCTGCCCAGGCAATGCATTATTTGAAACCTGACTGACAGGTTTGCAGGGGTTCATATTATCTCACTCCTGTGGGGAGGGCATCATAATGGAGTTTCTTTTGCCCTCCTTCAGTGTCAGTTGCTGCCTTTTGTTGCAGATTGAAGCAGCGCCTGTGTTCACACGGGGAACAGAGTGATGCTCTGTTTGCTCAGCTTCATGTCCTGCTCTCAGCACTTTGTTGTTGACAGGGGAGGATGCTGTGGCAGGCTGATCGGCCCCCATCACCACGTCCACACTACGCTGCCCGTTTCTCATCTCTTTTTTTTCTGCTGATCTCTCTCATAACTCCCTTGCTTTATCCCTCACTCCTTTCATCTCTCTCTCTTCCCTGATGTTTCCACGGGTTCTCTCTCTCTCTGTGTCTTTGTCTCCGTCTGCTGCCTTTCTTGTCCGTCCACTCTCCTGTTTCTCTGCAGTGAGAGCTGCTGATCGAGGAGTTTCAGGCCTCTCGGGTGTCATTACTGACATCTGAGCTGGGAGAAAGAGCTTTTTTACTCTCGCACACACACAGGCGCGCCAAACCTGACTGTGTGAGACAATAATACATGGCCAAGTTATGACTGGGACATACGGAGTAACATATTTGATTTAATGAGTAGAAGATTGAAAACAAGCTGACATGGTTTTTTATTACTACAATAAAGTTGACAGCATGACCGTTAGTTTTAGTGTTTTGTGTAAAGCTGCCCCTGGCAACATTTCAAAGTAATATCTGTATGTATGTCCAACCGCAGGAAGTGACAAATCACATTTAATACCAAGTATAAATCTTTCTTCCCAACATGACTGCAGAGAGTGCCAGCTGTTAGTTAAAAGCTTTATTTTAGAAGTTTAGGAATCTAGAAAATCAGTAGCAACCATTAGTACTACCTGTTTTGTCTCTTGTCTGTTATTGTGGTGTTTCCAAATTCTCACATTCATATTAAAATAAGCTGATATAAAACAAAACTAGTTTTTAACTGGGTTGGCAGAAAGAAAAAACTTCAGGAGCATGTTACAGCAAACTCTGCAAATGAAACCTCAAACCATTTAAAATACGGATTAAAGTTTTAAAGGTGTCATAGAACTTGTTCTTTTATAGGGCAGCAAAATCTGGGGTTCACTAATTAGAAGACACTAAGCCCAAAATAATAAGATGTGTTTGAAGTTCTGTAAAAAAGTATCAAACCTTGGGCGCAGAGTGAGAATTAGGACAACAGTGCCTTTTCTAACAATAATGAACATTTACACCAACAAGCCTTACACCATTATTCCACATTCATAGGACTAGTACTGGAAAAATGATATTAGATAAGACCCTCTCACTGTCCCAAAACATAATCTCTACACAAAAAATGGATAAATATTTATTTTATTCAAAATGTTTTTTGTTCTCTGGGAACTATCCAGTCCCTTCAAACACTAGAAAGCTCTGAACATTCAAAAAGAGAGTTTGTGCTAGCCCCATACTAAAAATGAAATTAAATCAGTGTTTCTTCTTGTTCCTACAGTGTGCTGTGTGAATGCTGTGCAGAGTTTGACTCTAGAAGGATGTTTTCACATTCATCTGCTGAAAGTGGAAAGTTTCTCTGTGCTCATTGAAAATCTGATTTTAAGGGGCGGGGCCTACCAGCATGATTGGTACATCGCACAAATAGTCCTGAAAGTCAGCCTGTCCAGAATGCAACTTGTACAGTGTGTTGTAGAACTTTGGAAACCCAACCCCAGTGGCCACATCCACTAGAAATGGGACTTTACAGTGAGTAGGGAACATCTTTGTTGTCCAGCCAAGGAAAACTTTAGAAACAACAACCTTTGCATATTCATTCTAGGAGGTTTTAATGAGGTACAAGGAGATTACTTTTCAGGATTTTAATGTGGAAATTATACTTTTTTCTGAGCAAACTATTTGTATATATGCTTTAAAGGTCCAGTGTGTAATATTTAGGAGGATATATTGGCACAAATGGAATATAATATTAATGGGTATGTTTTCATTAGTGCATAATCACCTCAATATATGAAGCGTTGTGTTTTTGTACAGTAGCCCAGAATGGACAAACCAAACACTGGCTGTAGTCTGGGCCATTTGTGTGTTTTGTGGCCACCATAGTTCCTCCTTCACGCATAAAGGAAAAGGGAAGGAAAGGAAGGTTGAAACAAGTCGCAATCTGCAGCTACACCACTGGATAATTCAATGTCTGAAGGGGATCTTTAAAGAAAGACCTAATTAGTCTTAACAATGAATTTGTTATTAAAATGAGCAACTTAAATAATTGGTTAGACAAATAACAAGTCTGTGCCCAGAATTTAATTTTCTCATAGAATTCCCAAATTATAAAAAATAATTGAGAGAAATGATAAAATAATACAATCTACAAGACACTCTTTATTTTTATTTGTATATACTGTAATAAAAACAAATCTTTCTTTATTTTTATTAGAAATTATTTATTGTTTATTAGAATCCTAATAGAAGTTATCAGTAAATGTTTTACTGTATATTGTGTATATCACTACTGTTTATGTATTATTCATTCTTCATCAATTCTATTGACACTTTAATAGATTAACACGCTTAAGGCCTCACAGGTGTTCTATGGTGTTTGGAAAGTGACCTAAGTGAAATGGCCCGTTCTGGCAGAAACATCAGATGTAGAAATAATAATAATAGACCTTTTTCACAGCAGCCATTTTGACATGAACTAGTAGGGTAAACCCAGGTGTTAGCAGTGATACTAATTAAGGTTCTGTTCCATTCAGGTCAAACAGGGTCAGGGTGCTGCTGTTGTGCATGTTGGCTCACCGGAAAGGCTCTGCTACACTAAATGGAATGGAGCCTTAATTATTACTACTCATACTATTTCATGTAAAAATGGCTGCTGTGAAAAAGGTCTGTTGTTCTTGAAGTAAAGTTATGTGTGTCTCAGTTCCTGATTGGTTGTGTGTCTCCTCCTTCGTCTCTTTTAGATGACACTGACGGGCCTCCGCTTTCCCCTTCTGCAGAGCGTCAGGTGATACATTTTACACATTGTGAATTAGAAGATTTCAGTTAACGCAACATAGAACAGTATTTTGCAATAAAATCCTACACATGACCTTTCTAAAGACATCTGTGCCATCACCTTCCTCCTCCTGGAATATGGCAAATTTCACGTTGATACTAATTTCAAATCTTTGGTCTCAGCTTCCTCTCATGTAATGCTTGCTGATTGAGGGTGAGAGGTGACGGGTTAGAAAGCAAATTACTGTCAGTTGCTCCAAAAACTGCTTTATATGAAATGTCCACATCACATTCATTTGTTTAACACCAATCTCACACTTGACCAATCAGATGAGTCTTTTATGCAAAACTCATGTTGGATTAGTGTGCACGTATTTGGGTGTTTGGCTTAGTATGGGCAAAGTTTTTGGTAAAGGACAACCTATTTACTACAGTCTTCTGATCCCTCCCTCCAGCTGGTCCAGTCGCTGGGTGTGGCCATCTACCGAGCTCTGGACTGGGGACTGGACGACAGTGAGGAGCGTGAGCTCAGCCCACAGCTGGAGCGCCTCATTGAACGCATGGCGGCAGGGGACCAGGACGGAGAGGGTGACGGCACAGCCGGCAACGGCGTAACAGACGAGGGGTACAGCGGCCAGGAAGAGGAGGAGGAAGACGAGGAGCAGGAAGGAGTAATAAAGCCAGTGTGTACATTCCGCCAGGTGATGGCACTGTGTGCGTCTCGGCTAGCCAACCCAAACCTGGCTCCAGAGCACTACCAGGCTGTCTGCAGGGCCCTGTTTGTAGAGACTCTGGAGCTGCAGACCTTCCTCATCAAGATCAGAAATGCAAAGGAGGTACGTTAGGTCGTCTTGTCAATATTAAAGAAGCCCTTTACAAACCTGGTAGAGCTGGCTAGTCCTTGGTGCAGCAGCCATGGGTTTGAATTCGACCTGTGGCTCTTTACTGCGTATCATCCCCTCTCTCTCTACCCCTTTTCCATGTATCTTCAGCTAAGCTATATAATAAAGACAAACTAGCCCCAAAAATCTATATTAAAAAAGAAGCCGATTTTACTTTTATAGCAATGTAGGTGAGAACAGCTGGGGAATAAATTCGGGGAAATAGATCGATGACATGCTTTTCATTTATTTCACTGGACTTTAACAGCACCTCGCTGAGTGCGTACTCTCTGAATTTGAAATGCTTATACCCCTTTCCATTAATATTTCTGCTTACATGCCAGAGACAGAGCAGAGAATGATAAAGATAAGATGCACAAGATCCACAGTTACCTTCCACTGCTCAACCTTAATTCTTGACTTGACTTGTGTCACTGCAGTGGTGGCACTTTCCCATGTGGTAGTATCATTAGAAAGGAAACTGTTGCATACAGCAATGCACGCTGATACCCACCACCATCAATCCAAAAGAAGACATAAAACTGTTGCCATCAGAATACTACCGATGTCACTGTTCAAGCTTGCAATTTTTAAATGAAAGGTAACAACAAATTGTCTTTTTCTTGCTTTTTGTTGCACAGATGCTAAAGAAGATCACAACAGAGGAAGCTGTGGAAGACAGGTCCACAGCCGAGCTGGATGCGCTGAAGCACAGAGACTGGGTGAGACGAAACCGATGAGTGCACAGTGTGACAGCGAGGACAATACATCAGTGTGTTTGAGTGAAGAAGGCAGTGTTGATGCCGATGTGGTGATGGTGTTGTTGTTGTTTCCATCCCAGGCACGTCTGTGGGTGCAGCTGATGAAGGAGCTCAGGCAGGGAGTGAAGCTGAAGAAGGTGCAGGAGCAGCCGTTCAACCCGCTACCCACAGAGTTCAGCCTCACACCCTTCGAGATGCTGATGCAGGACATACGAACTCGCAAGTTCCAGCTCCGCAAAGTCATGGTGAGAGACAACTCAGACTTATAAATCAAGCCAAGCATATCGTATTTGGTAATGAAGATATGAAAGCAGTTAAATGTTGTCTATGCCATGAAAGGTGTTGAAATTGTCTCTGATTAGTAAGCAATGAAAGCAGTTTAAATGTCGATTGTAGATGAAGCAACAGAGATAATGGAAGCATCAGTGCAGTGTCAGTTGGCTTGTAAACGCTGAAAGCAGTTGTCAGTATCAGCAATGTCAGTTGGACAGTAACTATTGGATTCCACTATGGTGGGGAGCTGATCACTGCAGTTCTAAACAATGCTTGTAACGCTTAGCGCGTTTTGCAGGCGTCTGCTCTGTTCCGCGGAGAATACGCACATTTGTGATGAAAGCCACATCAAGTTGCCCTTGCCACTGTAACGGTATAGAGCATCTGGTAAATTTTCAAAATAAAACACCCTGTGCAGACTCAACATAAAAACGGACAGAAAACGAAATTAAATTACCTAGCCTAATTAAACAATGGTAGGAGCATAAAAATCAAGTAAAAACGACCAAGTCAACAAAACAAATGCTTCTGGTGGGGAAGTGCTCGCTGGAGTCAAGGCGTAAACGCTTACAGCTCCTGAAATGTCAGTCGAGGTCTTAACTCCTAAAAACATCTAAATCAAACCATCATAGGTCTTGAGGAAGAAATATGAGATCTGATCTGAAATACTTCACTGATCCCCAGAGGGAAATTTGTTACAGTTACAGCGTTACAGTTGACCAACATGCTAACAGGACATTAAAAGAAGAAGAGGATGAGGAAGAAAAATCATCTGTGCATCATCCAACAATATATAACAATATATTCAATTCAATTCAATTTTATTTCTATAGCGCCAATTCATTACAGAAGTTATCTCAGGACACTTTTCAAATAGAGCAGGTCTAGACCGAACTCCTTATAACATTTACAGAGACCCAACAGTACCACCATGAGCAAGCACTTGGCGACGGGGGCAAGGAAAAACTGCCTTTTAACG
>NW_023339762.1:1975225-1979999 GCF_004916995.1 Morone saxatilis | reverse complement strand
AAGTCGTGGAGCAACCCACCATGCACCCTTTCCTCGTCCGGCTGGAGAACCACGCTCCTTGCTTGCAGCGCTCACACCCCTCAGCTGCGAAGTCCTCCCTTTGGGGCTGATAGTACACTGTCTTAGAGTAGTCTGGTCTTCACGAGCCTTTGATTTGCATCTCCTAGACTAACTCCCAGCTT
The DNA here is from genome assembly GCF_004916995.1 of Morone saxatilis. Lineage (NCBI taxonomy): Eukaryota > Metazoa > Chordata > Actinopteri > Moronidae > Morone > Morone saxatilis. Next base: position 1,979,817 of record NW_023339762.1, on the reverse strand, counting down.
CTTGTTTCGACCAAATAACCCTGGAGGATGCAAGCGCTGGCCCTGGCGAATTCTCTCGTAGTTACATAAATCCAAGAGTTTAGATTCAAATTCACTTTCTGTGATAAGGCGACAATACTTGACGATGATATATTCACTGCAAAAAGTTCAAAAGAATTAAAATTCATTCTTGTCCTTGAGCTTCTCAAAAATTAAAAGTACCTTGGGAACATGTACTTCAACGCCGCAAGTTTATTACTTTGAGGACAAAACTTCAAACACGTGTCCAAAACGACAGTACACAGTACATACTAAAGTAAATAACTGAGTCTTCAGAAAAAAATAAAAAGTAAAAGTGGACAGAAGAAGGAAAGGCCAAAGCAAACAAAGGAGAAGCAGAATACGCTCAAAAGAGAAGCCAAGGAGTGGCGGAGTTTATCCTTTTATCTTCTTATTCTGGAGGCGAAGTGGACGAGAGGAGCTGACGCTCCGCGCGTCACCTCCTTCCCTCTCGGTGATTCTGTTCTGAATCAACGTAACTTTTAATCAACTTACTTCCCTATCGTCGTTTCAAAGTTTCGAGATCAATGATCTCAACCGTTCACCCAGAACCCACCATGCTAATACACAGTTTACAATGTTTCTAACATACATTCTACCTAACCAAAAAGTCGTTTGGAACTAACTTACGTCTACTACCCCAGCAATCTCTAACCCAAACCAGGTGGGCACCTGTGACCTCCATCAACACATTCCAGACATTTTCATACATGGAATTCATGTAACTCAGTTAAAATCTGGCACACAGGAAATCAAACAACCATTCACACTTTCGCGAACCCTCTCATGGCTGGATGGAAAATCTGTTCATTTTGAGAAGATGAATTTTACCTTTAGTACTTAATCAGGACTAAATCAATACTGCAACTGTTGCCTCTGCTGTAGACCTGGAGTACCTGGCTACCAAAGAACAAACATAGTAATTCACACCTCTAGGGGAAGGGCGGCAGAATGCCAGATGTGACGCGCGCGCCGCGCGCGCCAATCCCACATGGGAGTAGCAGTCTGCGTCAGATCGGAGATGATACACATAGAGCTAAAATTGTGCCATAAATCATATCCGACCCACACAACCAAGAGAACCTATAAAAATATCCACACCCCCACGGCCACCCAGTCTCTGTTACAGACCCACCAACGGTTCTCCCTAACCTCCAGACCTGCCCTTGGACCCAAACGCCCTGGTGTGCTGGGTGTCCCGCTGTTCCCTCGATCCCTGTGGAGCGAGTCCACGTCTGGTTCACCAACCAACAAGAGAGAAGAAAGATATTAGACAAAGAATAAAGAGAACTAACTTTGTGAACAGCCAAGGCAGGACTATTGGAGACGCTTCTCACATGAACAGAGAATCTACATCCCACTCCTGAGTCAGGTCAGAGAAAGAGATTTATCACTAGACAACACAATGGAGAACAAAACATATATAAAAAATTTAGAATATAAAAACAAATCGATCATGATATAAGCCGACAAGACGCAAGACAATAGATAAAGATATCTCCCCCAAAACTCGCCAACATACACAGAGCCTCTGCGTCAACCCTCACGGAGGCGACACACCGAACCCAAAACCTCGCGCCAACTCCAATCTATGCCCCTACCTGCCCCTGCTCCGATCTAACACTATCCCCACCCGCGGCCAGTGCCACTGCCACCTGCCCGTTTGTGACCCAACTACTCTATGTACCTTAGGCCCTCTCCCTCCTTGGATCTCTCACCATAAGCCGCACGCTTCAACACGGCGCACCTCACCCAACTGGCTTGCTATGTCTTGCTATTCTGTTTTATTCCTTCATTGTTCGTTTTGCATTTTGCTCCTGTTGTTGTTGTTGTGTTTATTATCTGTTAGCCTCGTGTCATCTGCTTCACGTTTATCGAATCAGTCTGTGGATACCTGCTGGAAACTGTGAATTTCCCCTTGGGGATGAATTAAGTCCTATCTAATCTAATCTCCTAATCTACCATCTACCTCGCTCTATTAATCAATTACCGTAATGACCTACGCTCACTATACTACTACCCTACTACTCATACTACTACTGGCTCACTCACTCATTCCAGATTTAAATTCACAATAATTCAATTTTATTTGTATAGCGCCAATTCATAACAGAAGTTATCTCAGGACACTTTTCAAATAGAGCAGGTCTAGACCGAACTCCTTATAACATTTACAGAGACCCAACAGTTCCACCATGAGCAAGCGACGGGGGCAAGGAAAAACCTCCTTTTAAGAGGCAGAAACCTAGGACAGATCCATATATTTAGAAGATAGATGACTTTGCTCTGCAAGTGGCTCTCATGGCTCTATTAAATCCATGATCACTGCACAGATCTGATGGAACATTCCTCACATTAATGCATGAAACATACACAAATGTCATATTCATTTGCATTTCCTTTTGCTGACTTACTCAGAATTTTCTATACATTTGGATTGAAACACGGCCATTTGTCATTTAAAGACCTTGAAGCCTTTTTTCAGGCAGTCCAGTGTATGCTGTACCATATACTGTATAGGCTTTGTTGCAGGAAGAACACATTATGTAGCAGGCATACACATGGCAGTCACCTTGAGGCCTTTTTCCATGGGCATATATATATAATTCAGCCTCAAAAAAACAATATTAATGAAGGCCTCTCTCAGCCTTCTGTTGTTCTGGCAGTAGTTGCATGGAAAAGATCATCACCCAACTCTGTAGTAATTTTCCAGAGCATATAAGCTTCTTTCAGCTCTTTATCACAGCTCTTATCTACCCTTTTCTCCAGCCGCAGCAGGCAGCCGCTGTACGCTACCTGCACCAAATGGCAGACCAAGATAGCAACCAGCTGGTGAACATAGTGGAGCATTTTGCAAGAGTTGGTAGAGAGCAAAACAGAGCTAAAAGGAGAGGGAATATTAGACTTTTTCAGAAGGACACAACGTCTTCAAATGTATGCTACTGTTGCTGTTTGTAATAATGTCAGTGCTGTGTTTACAGCTTTAACATATATAGTGAACTTACAATGTCTACATTTCTCTCTTAAACATGTCAAGAGCTGAATGTGTCTGCGTTTCACCATACTTACTGTTTCCTGTCTTTCCCAGGTGGGTGGTGACATTCCTTCCAGAGTGAAGAGAAATGCCCATGAATTGATACTGGATTTCATCAGATCAAGACCTCCACTTAAACCAGTGAGTGATTTTAGCCTTGTAATACAAGTTTACTACAGTGTTGTTAAGAAGGGTAGATACAAGTGGACAATTGTTCTTGTCATTTAAAGTATACCCAGCAGACTGTTGAGTGTGTATCATACAGAAGCAGTAGAGAATGCTGTATGCAATAAGCAGGCTTAGAAACAAAGATAATTAGGAGTAAATAAAAGTGAATGGTCAGATTTATCTGTAAATGTAGCTTAATGATGAGGTTAATTTGACAGTTAACTCTCTTTGTCTTGGACCCACTCTTCCCCTGACTCAACTCCAGTGTCACATGAACTGTAGCATTAGCCGGGACAATAGACTATAGGACAATAGGCATTTTTAGCTACACTGTGAAGTCTGTTATTTTTACAGTAAAGAACTGGCAGCTGTGGTTGCTAGAACTTTATTTGTAATAAATATGGTAGGACGTTTTTATATTACTACTTATATTTATATTACTATGACTGTAAAACAATATTAGTACTGTCCAGTTTTAAACCATATTATTCCGTGTAAATACAAGTCACCAAAAGAAACAGTTTTGCCATATGAATGCTATGGCAGTGTGCAATTTACAGTCGGTAATATAAAAAAACAACTTTATTCTGTATAAATTCCTTTAAAATGCAGTATAAATAAAGCTTTTGCAGCGAGCAGTGTTCAATTGGTATTCCTCAACTTCACCACTAGATGCCACTAAATCCTATACACTGGTCCTTTAAAGGCGCTGTAAGTGTAATCGGCATTTTGACTTACTTCCTGTCCCCTCCCTCCTCCCCATGTCACCACACTGAAATTCTGCTGTCTGCCATAGAGGACCGCCTCTTTGTGGAGTTCTCTCTCCTGATTGGATAAAGTGGGAACCGGATGTCAGAGAATGTATTCTCTGTTTACTGCAGAAAAGAAGGGACTGGGAGACCCATACTACTGACTGAACACTATATCAGTGATGTATGTTGGGATGTAAAGCTATTGAAGATTTATTTTAACAAAAGAATATTGCTTACAACACCATTTAATGTCTTACTAGGCTATAAATGCAACTATGAGCCCCTAACAATAGCTTCTACTTGATACTATAACTTATATTTTATTGATAAAAACTGACAATGATACATTACTAAGTCAATGCAAGCTTTTATGTAATACATTATTGTACTAATACTACCTTACATTTCTATATAATTAGTTTAAATCTATGTATCCATTACTAATGGACCTGTATACATTACTGATGCCAGTATTTTCCACATACATTAATGCCAACTTATTATGATAACTGATACATTACTAATACCATAAGTCTTGATACATACATTCTGATAGGTACTGACCCCTGCAGACCGGGAACAACCCACAAGAGCTGCAG
>NW_023339762.1:1973093-1975094 GCF_004916995.1 Morone saxatilis | reverse complement strand
GACAAAATGTTCACTTACTGCCTAATATATCCCACCCACTGACAGGAGCCATGATAACCAAGATAATCAGTGTTATTCATTTCACAGTGCTCACAATGTTATGGCTGATCAGTTTATACTACACAGGTCTTTTTTTAATCAGTTTTTACCGTCAGTAGTACTACAGTACTGTACTGTAGTATGTTTTGTTTTATTTTATTAGGTTAGTTTTCCTGTCTAATGATGATCTGAAAGCTGTTTTTCAAATGCTGTTACACCCAGGATCACTGGGAGGTTTTGGAATTGGTGGTAAAATATGTACATATATCTACATATTTCCTCATCTCTTTTACATTTCACACAAGTATGGTTGTGTTCTAATTATTTGTCCTTATTAGGTTTCAGAGCGCAGCCTCCCCCCTCCTCCTCCGCAGCAGCAGTCCCTCCATGACCAGGTCCTGGCGGAAATCAAGCAGGAGAGAAAGCTCCGGCCTGTGGTCCCGGACAGCTCTAGACGTAAGGGGACGATCATTCACAACTTATTTTTTACTTGCAATATAACATTTATTTGCAACATTTTGGTACTAGACCTTTATCAGGAAAATTGTTTATGACAATGAAAAGCTTTCTTAAATAGGGAGTGGCTACAAGTGTGCAAACAATCATTCTTTCTTTCATTCATAATGGGGATATGTCAAAGATAAGGTCACATCATACATCATGTTCCTGTGTGTTTGTATTTCTCTCTAAACATAGTCCCTGTATGACTTTGAGCCTGACTCTTATGCTCTTGCTGTGCTGAAGAAAATAAATGTTGTACTAAAGGTGAATGGACCGCTCTGCTATATAATAACACCAGGTCTGTACACTCTGTACTGTAGCCTGAGGGTCACACAGTTACAGTTTTGTACTGCATACAGTACAAGATTGTAAGCCGTAGCATGTAACAAGAGCATTTTTCGGTTTAGAGCTACAGTGCATGTGGAGGTGGCATTGCATTTCATTAATATTGACCAGTTATTTATAGATCAAGGTCATTCAGTGTCGGGGCCATTGATATAGGAGACTTAGCAGAGAGAGTGAAATCATACAACACAGAACAATCAACACACTGACTGGACAGATTGCATTGTTTAAAGCTGCTATGGGTATTTTGTGAAAAAGAAGAATCAGAATATGCAACATGTATAGTCGGGTGACTGTCTTCCACAAAGGGACCTGAGTGCAACCCTTCATTTCAGCAACCTGCTGATATATCCATGAGGAAGCCGCTGAATCCTTAACAGCAGTTTTGTTGTTTAGAAAAATGAGTTCCAATTGGAATATATATACACTCCCCTCCAAAAGTATTGGAACAGTGAGGCCAATTCCTTTTATTTTTGCTGTAGACTGAAAACATTTGGGTTTGACATCAAAAGATGAACATGAGACAGGAGATCAACATTTCAGCTTTTATTTCCAGGTATTTACATCTGGATCTGATACACAACTTAGAAGATAGCACCTTATGTTTGAACCCATCCATTTTTCATGTGAGCAAAAGTATTGGAACATATGATTGACAGGTTTGTTTTGTTGCCCAGGTGCGTCCTATTACATTGATTATTCAAACAATAAATAGCACTGAATGTCTATGCTCAGTTTCAGATTTGGGTTTTGGCTGTGCAGACTGCATTTATAGTTAGAGGTGTAACCAACATGAAAACAAGAGAGCTGTCTATGGGTGAAAATTGTGAAGCTGAGAGAATATGGAAAATCAATCATAACCATTGCACAATCATTGGCCATAGCCAGTACAACCATTTGGAATGTCCTGAAGAAGAAAGAAACCACTGATGTACTAAGTAACAGACTTCGAACGAGTACACCAAGGCAAACAGCAGCAGTGACGACAGAAACATTGTGAGAGCTGTAAACAAAAACCCTAAATACCCTAAACTGTTAGTGACATCAGCAAGAACCTCCAGAGGGCAGGAGTGAAGGTGTCACAATCTACTGTTCGCAGAAGACTTCATGAACAAA
>NW_023339762.1:1954863-1972993 GCF_004916995.1 Morone saxatilis | reverse complement strand
ATCTTGCTCAAGGATAGTTTGACATGTGGCAGGAGGAGCCGGGGATCGAACCACCAACCTTCCAATTGGAGACGACCCGCTCTGCCTCTGCACCACAGCCACCGGGAGGTCCTTCATCATGCAGCAAGATAATGACCCAAAACACACTGCCAAAACATCAAAGGAGTTTATCAGGGGCAAGAAGTGGAAGGTTTTAGACTGGCCAAGTCAATCTTTAGACTTAAACTCTATAGAGCATGCATTTTTACCTGCTAAAGAGGAGACTGAAAGGAGTAACTCCCCAAAACAAACAACTGAAAGAGGCTACAGTGAAAGCCTGGAAGAGCATCACAAAAGAAGAATGCAGAAGTTTGGTGATGTCAGTGGGTCACAGGCTTGATGCAGTTTTTGCAAGCAAAGGATTTGCAACTAAGTATTAAGGCTTATTCACTTTAATCTATTTAAGTCTATCTGTTCCAATACTTCTGCTCAACAAAAAAATTGGTGTTCCGTTACAAATAATGCTATGTTTTAAGTTGTGTATCAGATCCAGATGTAAATACTTGGAAATAAAAGGTGAAATGTTGATCTTTGTCTCATATTCATCTTTTGATGTCAAACCCAAATGTTTTCAGTTGACAGCAAAAATAAAGGAATTGGCCTCACTGTTCCAATACTTTTGGAGGGGAGGGGAGTGTATAAATATCCAAGTACAGGAGGAAACTGACTGGGGTTGCAAAAGGGGTGGGGCTTAGGAAGGAATTTTTCCATAAAACCAGTAGCTTACTTTTTCTACTCCATGGCAACATTTGGATAACTGAAGTAGATAAACTTGTTTTATAGTTTCTTTCCATCAGTTTTGCCTTGCCTGTCATTTACCAGAATGATTAAAGATGCATTAATTGACCTGGAACATTTCAATGCTATATTCCCCTTATAGCCCAGTTTTGGTCTCAGCTCCTGAGGGAATATCTGGCACTCAAGCTACTAAATGCTTTACTATGTTTATCAGCTAGTCACTGTTTGCTGTTTGGTGGTGTCTGGGCATGTGAGACTGAACCAAAACAGTGAAGTTGTGGGCTGTAAAACCAAAACAATGAGCTGGGAGACTAAGGAAACTCAATGCAGCTGAATGTGGGTTTGTCAGTATAAACAACCTCTCTCACTCTACACAGTCATTTGACCCAATGTTCATATAAAAATATTCAACACCCGCTTTCTGCTTTGTGCTGTAAAACAAAACAGCAAATTTACAGTTACACTCATGTCTCAAACTGAGTGTGGTAATGAGTTAGTGATGCTACACACTGTTACGTCTCAGCATCACTGCCCTTCTGACTTCTTTGTTCCCCGACTGTGTTTTTGGTTTCTCTTTCCTCAGCATTTGGCTCTCTGCCCTGCCTGGCTCAGACTTGTCCTTGTAATGTCAAATCTACTTCGTGCATTGACCTGTCCGTGTCGGAGCCCGGGCCCCGGCTGTCGTCCCGTCCCCGCATCCTGCTCAAGGCTCCGACTCTGGCCGAGATGGAGGAGATGAACATATTTGAGGTGAGGCCAGACTGCTGTTTTTCATAGCAGCACATGCTTTGTTTCCCAGCTTAACTGGGTTAGGATGCCTCTGTGCATTTGCAGGATGGCACAGAGTGGAAGTGAAACAATCACTGAGATAATTTCTCTTTTGCACAAAGACTCAACAACTTGGGAAATCGTCTCTTTTTTTCCCCCTCTCTTGTTGTGTTGCATCAACCACCAAAACTTGACAGCGTCTTTCTTCAATACAATTCAGTATTTTAAAAATTCTCCTCAGTGGCCCAAAGGGGGAGCTAGCTGCAGGTCAAAACTAACTTTTGCTTCATCTAGGGGGAATAACATGTTTACTGATGCCTTTTTACTGCCTTCTGTTTTCTTTTTCACCTCAGTTTCACATTTGTATTGTTTTTCTCATTTGTATGCACTGCAGCTAAGCCGAATCTAGGTTAGAAAAGGTGGCATAGGTACAGCTCATCCTCCATCTTCTTCTCTTCCACTTTATCACCTTGAAGCAAATATTTTATAGAAGACACAAACACAGTCTCAGGCTCCTTCCATCCAGTAGTAGTCTTTCAAGCTCTATGAAGCCTCTGTCCAGCAGCACAGTAGTGGTGGAAAGTAACTAAGTACATTAACTCAAGTACTGTACTTAAGTAAAATGTAGATCTACTAGTACTTCAGTATTTCCATTTTCTTTTTTCTTTTTTATTGTTTTCAGAACACATGCTTATAGTGTTACAAATCTGTCATGTTGTTAACAGTTGCTAGAAACAATGGGCCAGACCCCCCCTCCCCACATATACACACAGTTAAACAAATGAAGGGACATTTGACAGGAGTAATACATGGCTGTAGAAAAAAAGATTAAATAAAAAACAAATCAAAAAATGAACAAACAAAAAAAGAAAACAATAGTATTACCAGTGACAGCATCGTATAGAGTCAAATACAGTGTGTTCTGACTCTTATAGCTAGCTAATGGTACAATATGATCTAAGAAATATTAGATAATCTTTTATGTGGCACTAGCCATAATTTGCTTCCATTCTGAGGGGTATTGGCCGTTCAACAGAATGTGTATAAGCTCTAATATAATCTAGGAAGGGGTTCCAGATCTTGAAAAATGTGCCTTCATTATCCCTAAGGACCGCACTCAACCTCTCACGAGGTAATACATTGAAATTCTCCCAGTACCAGAATGTTACTGTGGGTGGAGTATCTTTAACCCATTGTAACAGGATGTATTTACGATCAAGGAGCAAAAGCTTGTCAAGCAATTTGTAGTTATTATGGGAGGGTTATACTTATTTAAAGGCCAAACCTAGTATGAACAGCCCTGAATCCTTCCTTACTGTAGCCTTAAAGATCCCTCGCAGTTCTCGAGCTATGTGATTCCAATATCTGCTGATCCGACTGCACTCCCAGAAGTGGTGAAAATGAGGTCTGTTTTACACTTACAATGGGAGAAATGGTTCGATATATCTTGTGGAGGGTAAAAGGCGCTATAGGATGAGATAAGATGTTCCTTTATTGAATCCCCGTAGAGGAAATTCAAATTTGGCACAGCAGCACAGGGGAAATGTAGTGCAATGAGTACAATAAAAAAGAATAATTAAAAAAATCAAAAAAATATATACACTATATACAATAAAGTGGAATGTGGTCCAAATGGATAACTGGATAGATAACTGTACATGTGCAATGTTTTAAGGTATTAAAAAAGCAAAAAAAAATCATCAAATCATTCCAAACACTCTTACCTCACTCCTGGTAGGTCACCTGATAGAGCTGGCATCCCTCGTCCTTGGTGCAGCGGCCATGGGTTCAAGTCCGACCTGTGGCTCTTTGCTGCGTATCATCCCCTCTCTGTCCCTTTCTATCTTCAGGGGTAACTATCAGTTAAAAGCCATAAAATAATTAAATAAATAAAAGCCCCCTGATACTTCTGTAAAAAAGACAGTACCCATCTGTTCTATCCCGCTGCCATCTGGCAAGAAATACAGAAGTATCCGCTGCTGTACCAGCAGACTGAGCAGCTTCTTCCCTCACTAATGTTCCCCCACCTTCCTTACCTCTACTATCCCTGCCCCACACACCCTCACTTCCCTTTTCCTCTTCCTCCCCACCCTTAACCCTTCTTCTTCATCCCGCCCCTCGCAGGAGGAGGAGTCCCCAGACAACGGGGAGCTGAGGAGGGCAGAGAGTTCCCCCACGCCTCTGAAGAGAGATCGCTCCTTCTCGGAGCACGACCTGGCCTTGCTCCGTGGCGAAATGCTTCCTTCGCTCTCAGAGTCAGCCCAGCTGGGCGAGGTGGTCAGGCTGAGGGGTGAGAGGCCTCGTTCCAGGACGCTGACCGGCACCAGGCCACCACCTGATCACAGAGGTCAGTATGCAAATTGTAGATTGATGATGCTTGGTGTCAGTTCTTCAATGAATGAATGCTTATTTCTTATACAATACAATTTCTTTTAACAATACACAACAACAAGCTGGAATTTCACAAATATCACAGAATTTTGAGAATTCAAGCATTCCAAATATAGGGAATATCAGCAAAATGTATAATGGCTATGTCTGTATCTGTGCACACTCTGCCTTATTCTGTATACTGATTGATATTCTGGCAGTCTCCGCCCACATGTTTTCTTTTTGTTTTGTGTTGTTGACTTTATTTAACTCTTTATCTCACCTCTTAATGCTTAACTGGCAGAAGGGGCAATCTGCAACACTGCTGCCCACTGGCAACTTTGGAATATTACTGGAAGCTTTGGATATTGCTCCCCTGTCTGTCTGTTATTTTGAAATGATAATTGGTACTTTATCTCTATTGTCTGTTTATTGTTAGAAGAAAAGTGAAAAATAACTTTTTTTTTTAAACAAAAGCTACAATGCTTACCTCTACAGAAAATGAAATACAATTAATTGTGGAACATTTCAAGTGTAGTGATCAGAATTATATATTAAATTAGAATAAAAAATAATAAAATAATAATAAAAATCTAATTTTCAAGGGGGCGCGACTAATGACCACTGAGTGAGTCACCCTAATAACCACTAAATTATGGTCATTTAAAAGTATCATGTTGCCATAGTAACTTGAAGACAACTTGTCATTATATTTTTGTATTATGTACTTTGGATTGCGTGGACTCGCTTTGTGCATGTCATCTAAATTTATAACAAAATCCTCTAACATACCGTAAACACATGATTGACTTTTTTTGTGTGATATTCCAGAAATTCCATGTACGAAAACTTGGTGAAAATGGGATGAAACTAAATAGTATTGCTGGGGGGAAAAAATCCAATTGTGGAACATCTGTTCAGATTTGGGGGGGCATAGAGCCAATACAGGGCGGCACACATGACCAGGGGGGAAAAAAGAGTTAAATAGACCCTTTTTAGAATAGACATTTTGGCTTGTCAAACACTGGGTCACTGGTGGTGAAGGGTGGGTGCATTGTAGAGATCACATATTTAATGTGCTCTTACTTCTGTTTGCAACCTCACATAACCTCACTGACAGCAGATCAGAGCTACGTCATATATAGATATAAATAATAGAGTGATGTAGCTAACTAGACAAATTACTTCACATGGATCTTCCTTGGGTGACGTATTGTAAACAATGCAGTTGACTACTTGAATAGAGTTATTTTCTGACTATGTTTGTGATATCTTTCCCTATTTTGAAACCTGTGCAGTATCTTTAATGTTTTAATGGTGTAACTATAGTTCAAGTCTGGCTGTAGTCTACAGGGCTGAAGATCACAATTTAGACTGTGATTGCGATTAAATAGATCATTAGATCTGGGGGTGCCCCGGTAGCTCACCTGGTAGAGCGTGTACCATGTACAGTATGAAGGCTTTGTCCATACCGCTGCAACCCAGGTTCGATCAGTTTCGTTGTGGTTTACTGGGACACTTGAATAGAACAGAGCCAACATTACGGCTCAACATTTCTTTTAGGGCTGGGTGGCAGTCTGGATTACAGCATGTTCATTTGCTCTAACATAGCTGTACACTTCTGTTTCCATTACAGTTATTCTGAACTAGGCTTCATTGACATTCAGGAGTCTGCAGTGAATGACTCCCAACCTGACACTGCTGCAGCTCATGTCCGTGGTTACATTCTCCCATTTGGCTGAAAGATAGTCAATGAGATCAGCCGCTGTGGTGTTTGCTTGCAGTGAAAACCTGCAGACTCTCTGCCTTCTGCTGCAGATGATTCACACTCACTGCACTTTTAATTCTCCTCCCACAGAGGGAGACACCGCGCTAGTTATACTGCAGCACAGTCTGCGGTTTCCGCTGTCTGTATATTTATTATCTGAATATTTTGACATATAATTTGGCCCTAAACTATTTGGCCACAGTTAGTCCCCCTTTAATCAAAACTCAGTGTCTCTTCTTGTTCCTACAGTGTGCTGTCTAATGCTGTCTGTGCAGAGTTTGACTCTAGAAGGATGTTTTCACATTCATCTGCTGAAAGTGGAAAGTTTCTCTGTGCTCATTGAACATCTAATCGATTTTTAAAGGGCGGTGCCTACAGCTGATTTTGTGACATCACAATTATAGTAGGAATCGTCCTGGTCCAGTATGCAACTTCTTACAGTAGGATGTAGAACTTGAAGCGACATGGCACATCACTGAGATATGGACTTTACGTGAAAGTAGGCGAATCTTGCTGTCAACATTTGGCCTATTCAGAGATTCTGGGAAGGTTTGTAATGAAGGTAGAGGGGAGATTACTGTTTAAGGATTTTAATGTAGAAATTATAACTTTTTGACAAAACTATCTGTCACAGCATTAATTCTTCCAAGCAGACTATGTTGTTTATAATGTCTTAACGAACTGATCGAGTCGCACTTAGATCATTGGTACAGGGGCAACTTACATCCACCCGTAACTCTTGAGTCCCAAAAGCACAACCTCCTCCACCAGCCGCCGCCTCAAGACTCCACACCATGGAGACTGGCTTTTCTGCTCGCTCCCCTCACATCTGGAACTCCCTCTCTAAACATCTTGCGAAAACCCCAGTCTGTGGACACTTTTAAAAAAGAGGCTTAAAACTTTTTTTTTCGTTGGCGTTCTTAAGTTGTTCTTATTTTTTTCTAATCGCACTCTGCACTTCAATTCCTCTTTTAGCTGTATTTTCTAAATGTATTTATCACTTTTATTTTAGTGTTACTGATTTTAATGTGGTATTGCTGTCTTAGTGTTTGTTTTGGTTTCTGTAGCACTTTGAGATTCTTTTATGGAAAAGTGCTTTACAAATAAAATGTATTATTATTATTATTATTATTATAACTAGTCTAAACACCCTCTGAAAAGTCTCCAGCCCCTCTGGCCCGAGGTGTGGAAGGAACGCAGTAGTGCATTAATTAGAAAGTCATAACAAAAACTCAACAACTACTTACTGTTTCCATACCCTTATATATAACTATAGAATTCAGTTGAAAGTAAAAAGTTTTTCAACCTTCTAGGCAATAAAATCATTCACTTGTGGAGACATTACATCCCCACTGCTTCCAATCTATACCTCAATCACCAACCTTTTTACTGTTACTTCACTGAAATAGAGGTGACGTCCTTAGTTGACAGTGAGTCTGCCATGAAGCTGTTGGGAGTTTTGTGATGGATTCTAATCAAATATAAAGATGTGCTGATAAAGTATAACTGAGTGAAGGAGGGCAGAAGCTAATGGGTTTGAATTGTGTGCTGCTGGGGGGAGGATGTTATCCGTTTGATGGCCATGATTCATGCATTAGCAGCCCGGCCGGCCATATCCAGAGGTAATTGTTTGAAAAACAATCCTGACTTCAATCCACTCTGTCTCTAGATGGGTGCAAGCCGATCCATGCAGCTGAGTGCCACAAGCCTTAGACAAGGCAGGATAATAGTTGGATGGAGATTTATTATGTAGTACTTGACTTTACCAGCAGGGGCCTCTCCAGCCGTGTGAATGTGAGGATGTAAGCCTGTAAGCCCCGGCTGTCATCGGCAGCTGATCCAAATTATATGTACTGATGATGTTTACCGGCCTGTTCCAGCCTCCCTCTCATCCTGTTTGCTTTCCATTAGAGCCAAATTGACACCTTCCATTTGCAGGATTGAAGGGGCGCCCAGTGTGTGGTCTGTTTTTTAACCCCCTCCCACCGTTGGTTAACTGAGCCTTTTCCGAGTTTCTCTTTTTGGCCAGACGCTGAGCAGACCTCTCACTGTGATCTAAGTTACAGATGTAGCAGCAAATCCCTCCACTGGAATCAGATGAATAATACATGACAGTGTTAGAGCCGATCGACAAGCACTCTGAAGGGCTGAGATCTGAGACGGAGCTGAATGAAAGAGACCGATGTGTAATTCATAGACTTGTTAGACTGGGATTTGCGGCCTTCCCTCATTCACTCACTGAAGCTGTCCTCATTTGATTCGGCCGTATTTAGTTCCCCTGATTAAACTCATTATTTCCTCTCTGTCTCTTTCACTTTTCATCAATTTGTCAACCCCAGCTTCCTTCCCAGTTCACGGCTGGCTGCCACCCTCCCCGGCCCGTCTGTCTCTGAGTTCAGTGGACGAGACCACGGAGGGATCAGAAACAACGTCTGGCTCCAGAGCTGGAGACGAGCACCAGTGGATGGTGAGTTAGAATTGCAGTCGGTGCTTTGCTTCATGTAAAGTCTCAGTGGTAATGAACATGCACTGCAAAAATATTTATCCTATCAAGTCACTTTTATCTATTATTGAGTCCTTTGCTTCATGTAGTCCCCCCTATCTTCAAGCTGTCACCATAAAGGCATGAGCCAACCCTCCCCCTTGTCAAATTTTGAAAATGCCCTCAAAAATGCTTCAAGTGGAACAAATATAGTAGTGTTCATCACATAAAAACCCCACAATGCAATGTTTTCTTCAAGTAAAAAAATAAACAGACTGGTGGATCTCCTCTCTCCCTCTGCTGTGTTCAGGAGGAGTTCAGCCACCCCGTGGAGAGTCTCGCCTTGACGGTGGATGAGGTCATCAACGTGCGCCGAGTGCTGGTCAAAGCAGAGATGGAGAAGTTTCTTCAGAGCAAGGAGCTCTACAGTAACCTGAAGAGAGGCAAGGTAACCGAGTGGAACTCCCCTCACTGCTGTTAATCACTGTGCAGTGTTTACTGTAAATGGACTCAGTAACTCTGTGTGTGTGTGTGTGTTTTTCTCAGGTTTGCTGCTGCTGCAGAGTGAAATTCCCTCTTTTCTCATGGCCATCTACCTGCCTACTGTGTAAAAGGTATCAAAGAAAGCTTTCATCTCACCTGTTAGGAATTTCTGAAGTGTTTACTCCACACGTCACGTTTATCTTTAAATGCTGCGTGGTGTCTGTTCCAGGACCATAGCCAAGACTGTGGCTAATCGTGAGGTCGCAAATCTCGCCAAAGCCCCATTTCTATTTTTAATTATTCAGTTAGCTATTATATTTAAGATAAGGTTTAATATACAGTAGGTCTACTGAAGTAAGTCTAAAACTTCAGACTGATACCATGCTATCCATGGTGCTGAAGATGATAATGAATATACATGAATATACATTACTGTAACTTTGTTATTTACACCACATTTTGTGATGTGTAACAGACAGTTAAATATTATTTATTATAATATTTTATACTCAGAATTATTGAGCGTGAAAATGAAACTCAATGTGTAGTAAACAGTCTACAGCTTTCAGCTTGCTGACTGTAATAATTCTTGTTACTTCATATATGTTCAAGGCAGTAAACTTTGATTGATTTATCGTCACTCTTAAGCTAACATTAGACCTAAAATGGTTAATTTCAGTGTTGGACCTGCTGTATGTCAGCGTGTGACAAACATATGCACTATATATTAAAAAAAAGAGAAAATACAGATTTAGGAAAGTGACAAATTGTAATATTGATCAACAGCCCAATTGACCCTTCCTAGGTCCCGCCCCTTTTGCGCTGTGCTCTAATAACAGCCTCAATCAGAACCTCTGTCAACTTCCTCCTTTCCTGTTCTCAGATATGCTATGCGAGGCTAGTCTATGTAAAAAGACAACCACGTTTGAAGTGGAGATGCTTCCATCTTTTATATGTCGATGATATAGATATGTATATGTGGCTTTTATCTTTTAACCATCTTTGTGTTCTGCAAAACATGAGCTAACTAGCTAATTAAAAATTGATATAAATTAGCTATCAATTTTTTTGTCTGCAACATTAGCTTTCAGATTTAACTAGCTAGCTAACAATTAATTTAGATTAGCTAGCTAGTTAGCTAGTGCTTTCGCAACAACTGCAGCACGGAGCAAAAAGGGGCGGGTCATTTTGTGATACAATCTGGTAATCTGCTTGATTTCTTTGTGTTTCTCTCTCAGATCAGTCTGCAGCTCCTGCAGTGCAAAGGTATTTAATAACTTCCTGTTAGTGATGGACAATTAATCAATGCTTTTTTGCTTTATTTTTACAAGTATGGCTTATTTGGCTTTGTATTTCGTTGTTAAACAGTACCAAAATATGATTTAAATGAGATATCGTACCACTTGCTAACATATTATTATTTCCATTTGTCAAGTACATCGTCTAGTGAAGTGGCTGGTATTTCTGTTGACGTCAATTCTTCTGTTGTTGGTTTTGATTTGTCGCCTCAGTCCCAGGCCGTGTTGGATGAGTGGTTCTGTGCTCTGTAGGTTTGAGATTCAGGCTGTTTGTTTTTTTTGTGTGTTTTTTGTGATTCCAAATTAGTGTGTAGTGTTGTTGGGGTGCTGTGACTCATTTGTGTTGTGTAACATGATTGTTTATTGGAATCTGTGTGCCTGCTTAGGTTAAATGTTAATTTGTGACTGTGTGACTTATGTGAGCTAATGGTTGTGTTTATTTGGTGTGTCAGTGTGAAGTTTATAGTGTTTGTTTATTTGAATGTATTGGTTGTATTCAGAGACTGAATACATTCTTGTAATACTGCCTTTTCACTGTCTCTTCTCTTTTCTCCGTCTCATTGTTTTCCTTTTGTTCCCGTTGCTGCAGATGAAGATTCCCTCGAAGAAGATGGCCCATATTCCTGGTACACCGTTAGGCTTCCACACACTCAAAGAGCCTGGACACAAAGCCAGAAGCCTATAAGTCTGAGTTCTGGTTTATGCTATAGAGCCACCAGGAGAGCCGTAAAAGGGATAGAAAAAGATAGATAGACTAGATAGATAGATAGATGTATAGATAGATAGATAGATAGATAATAGATAGATAGATAGATAGATAGATAGGATATTTATCTATCCCGAGAAATTCAAGCATCCAGTAGCATACAAGATCATACATTAAACATACATTAGAATAAAATAAAAATTAAGTTACTAAATAAATTAAGTTAACTAATAAAATTAAAGTTAACTAAAATAAAATTAATTTTTAATAAAATATAAATTAACACAGTAATATGACTTGAGTAAGCTGACTTAAAATGAGAGATTTGTACATAAAATGACCAAAAGATTCTTATGGCACATGAGTGCATTTTGCAATAAAGAGTGAAATCAGAAAATCCAAACAATAAGACAAAAAACTAAGTTTGATGACATGGTGAAGTGCGTGGGGATCATGGGAGTTGTTGTCTTCACCACATTGACCTCAGTATTCATTTTCAGGACGTTCTCCACCGGGGAGCCCAATTAATCACAGGGGAGGTCTCCTCCTCTCCCAAAACAAACAAACCCGCTGATTAAACCGCCTAAAAACACTGAATAAAGCAGTTCCACCTAAATCACCCGGTTTTCCACACTGTTGCACGACAAAGGGCGTCCCGAAAGGGCTGCCGAGCCGATGTTGCTGGCTAACGTTTAGCTCAGCTTGTTATCTCTGATAACTTAAATCCACGACGCCGATGACTAAATCCTTCATCGGTTCCAATCAGAGTTAAAAACCACCAAGCTCTAAACAGTTGATGAAAATGTGGCTTCAAGACTGGATAAAAAGTCAATGTGATGACAGTTCTGACAGCAACCACAAACACTTGACGCAGACCAAAGGGGATATGACGCCAGTTGGACAGCGACTGGCTGAACCGCAGCGTTACCTGAATTAAAAATGACAGATATCGAATGAGTTTGAACATTGTTTGAACATTTGGTGAAATGTCAGTTACCACAACTCAAACATAATATAGAAATAGAGCTAGAGTTTAACACTGTTTATGATTACTA
This sequence comes from Morone saxatilis, assembly GCF_004916995.1. Taxonomy (NCBI): domain Eukaryota; kingdom Metazoa; phylum Chordata; class Actinopteri; family Moronidae; genus Morone; species Morone saxatilis. Next base: position 1,961,286 of record NW_023339762.1, on the reverse strand, counting down.
GAGTATTGATTGATCAACACATATCATAGAGCTAGAGTTTATACACTGTTTAGTGATTATAGAGTATTGATTGAATCAACTACATATAGAAGATAGAGCTAGAGTTTATACAGCGTTTAATGATTATAGATTATTAATTGAATCAACTACATATAGACCATAGAGCTAGAGTTTATAGACATTTTAATGCAGTTAGTGTTACATATTATATATTATAGTAGTTGCTGAAATATTTTCGTCTGGATCAAGGCGGTGGATCAACAGACTGACATTGTTAGAACCTGTAGCGTGGCTAAAAAGCTAAATAATCTGTAATTCTGTTAATATTTTACATAATGAACACTTCAGCCTGCACAGCTCTATCCATATACTCTTGTTCTTCTATATGTTATTATTTACTTATTTGATGAGGAGGCTATTTTCTTTATTTTGTTTATAATTTAATATTATTTATATATAATTTTTTTGACTTTCTGTGTGTCGTTTCCAAAGTGCACTCAGGTAAAGTTGACTTGACATTTGGAGGGACTCCCAGCTTGTGACACAGACACTCAGGCCCAGTTTGCCCTCAGTCCTTTGAACTGGTCATGGTGCTTGTTCAATCCAAGGACAAACGCACACCTCGGGTTAAGAACACAGGTTAAATCTATTTAAGTCTGCCCCTACCTCAAGCCACTGACTGCTAACCTTCTCCAACCTAAGCAGATACAGCCTCTGTGCTTACCTCAACCGACTCAATCCAATCACCAGTGCCCCCCCCGCCTTTGTTATGTAATCAGTGCAGCGCCTCTTCCGAGGCCTCTAAGCAGCCATTATGTAATAATTACCCAGCTGTCATTAATATCCTCACTCATTGTGCTTGCGTGAAGACAGAGGTGGAAGTGAGAGTAAGAGCTGGACGGAAAGAGGGACGGGCGAGAGAGCTAGACAGTGAGTTGGAGAGAGAGAATGCGGACGTGGTGTCATGCTGATCTGCTGTTAACACCTGTCATCAGCACCCTGGCGTGCAGCTCTAAGGACAGAAATAGTAGGTTTTATAACAGCAAATGTTAGTGCTATTTTAATCAGAAAAGATTAAGAGATTTTTTTTTGTTACATGATTTACCATGTTGTGTTTATATTAAATAAGCTTAGAAAGCCAAACAAGATAAAGTCTAGCTTTATTTTTCCAGATGCCCAGCTGATTTACTGTGAGAACTGGGCTGCTGTATGTATCTGTAGAACACTCACTACTGATCCACTTGTATTCCATTTTAAAAGGCTGCCACAACAAAGATTAAATTCTAAGTGGCACAATTAACTCTGAACAAGGGAACGGTCAAATACAACATAAGGAAGAAATTACATTAAAATTATATGTTTTTGACATTACATTATTCATGCTGTTGTTTTTATGTGTAAGTTTTATGTTAAGTGTAAATCTCCTGTTGATGATTATTATCAAATCAAAGAGCCCTTCTCACAGGAAAATTATTATTATTAAGTTACATTATTAATAACTAAAAGCAATTTTATATATCAATGGATCGTGTGGACTCCAAGGCAGTTTTACAATAAATAGGTACAACTTCTTTGTTACACTACTGATCTAATTAGATCTTTAATTAAGTAAGAGTTAATCCCACCCTGCAAAACTTAATGTAACATAACGAGGGCTGCACAATATGGTAAAAACCTCATATTGTGATTATTTTGACGTATATTGCCATTGCGATATGATTCATGGGAATGATAATTTTTGCATCACAAATTGAATTTTCACTGAAAAAACGATTAAAATGATGTAAAATTGTCAAATCTAGAGAGCGGGATTTGCAGCCCAGGGCATCTCATTAAAACTAAAGTATTTCATTATAATGCAGTATTGTCACACATTTTACTTTTATCAAAGAATGAAAGACTGTAGGTTAACAGAGTCTACGGAAGAGCTGTACAGTACCATTGTCTCATGAATGTCTATAAACTATGCCTCTTTTCGTGGGGCAGTTTATGCTCCAACAGAAGAGTCTGAAAGAAAAGTGCATGGTGGAATACAGCTGATAGGCTATGATAGTTTCCTCTGTCAAGACTATTTGCTTGTGGTCAATTTCGCAAATTTTCATGTCAAAGTTGAACTTCTGTGCATTTTAAACAGAAATTCCATTGAAATTAAAAGCTGATAGTATCCTCTGGATCTTCAAAAGTCAATCTAAAGCCCACCCAATAATCTCTTTTAAAATGTCTTAAATATGATTGACAAATCTTAAAAATTTATTGGATTAATGAAGTTAACGTTACTTGTATAAAGTTGCATTTTTCAGTCTCTCTTTTTAAATGTGTTTTTGGGTAAGTGTATTTGTATTGCTCAAGCTGTAACAACTACAAACCGATTGAAACCAACACTCATTTTTCTTCCTGTCCTTCATACATGTTTATTTTTTTGCCAGTATGGACGTAAAAAAAAGTATTTTATTTAACCTGTTGAAACCTGCAGAAACCCTGTGCTAAGTAAGTCAGATTTGTTCCATTCATTGATATTAGTCAGAAATAACAGTGAAACTCTATTGCATCACACTGGTTTGTTTACCCTGTGCTAGACTTTTAGATTGTATTAATTCATATAAAATATTAGAGCTTTAACAATCCTCTCTGTCTGCAGGTCCCTGCGCAGCTTGTCCCGCCGCTCAGTGGAGGAGGAGTTCCCCCACCTGTATGCTCACGGCTGCACGCTGCGCGATATCTGCGCCGAATGCACCAAATTCATCGCCGATGTCATTTCCTCCAGCCGCCGGAGCCTGGACATCCTTAACAACACTCCCAAGAGGGAGGCCAAAGCTGCTGCTGCTGCTGCTGCTGCTCAGAGACCACAGCTGCAACGTCAGTCCCACCTTGAAACTTGTCCTCAACCAAACCCTCAGTGTCACCCTCCACCTCACCCACAGCCACAGCGTCACCCCCAGATCCCTCCCCAGCCGCATCATCAACAGCAGCGGCTTCATGCGCCATCGTCGTCTCCTTCACCGCAGCTCCACGCCAAGACCATCAACAATGTGAACCAATGAGTAGACTGACTGACACTTTATTCCCTTCTGCCCACACACACACACACACACACTCTCCTTGATGAGTTGTTCTCCTGCACTACACTGTGCGCACACACACAGACATGCACCGAAAATGTAGGGTTCTTTAAGGGTTCTAGTGGTTACATGCACATCCCTAATGACTCAAAGAGCCATCTGATGGGTAAATAAATATAAATAATAAATGAGAATACGTAATCCAGTGAGGGTCCTTCTTTAAATATTTCTGGGTTGGAGTATTAAATGATGCGTTATTAAGCAGTTTTGCTATCACATATAAACCACGGACATTATCTGGAGCTGTGTAGAACCCTTTTTAGTAAGAATCTAGTGACTCTAAGCCCCCACCACCTCACCCATCATCCAGTTCCCAACTATATTATCTTCCATATCTCTCCCAACAGATGCGCTCACATACACACATAATCACAGAGCGCCCCCCTGCCCCCACTCACTTTATAAGATTTGAGTAAGAAGCAGTTCTGTCTGTATCTGCCTATCTAGAGCCCCATGACTTCATTCCCCAGTGCTCACAGCTGCTGGGAGGCAAGCATATGGGGGGAGAGGGCAGATGAGGAAAGGTGGTTGGGGGAGTATACACTGTGAGGGAAGAGGTGGCGGTTGGGTTGGGTGGTGGTTGTTAGAGGAGGGTAAAAGCTATACAGCTTAGAGTCAACATGTAACCCTAGCATTTTAGCTCTCTGTGGTTGCCTTGTTTTTTTATCATGAATGTAATTTAGAGACACAGAAACAGAATTGTAAAATTATAAGCTCATACACAGCATAATAACAGTTATTTTTAATCATCCAAAAAGGGATTCGTAACAAGTGGCTGCTGCATAACGAGGCCTCTTTTGGATTTACAGCTCGTAAAGTCCCAGGTACAGCTGGATGGGGTATGATAGCGGCGACACTGTGAATGTAACGGGGCAAAGCTGCAGACTGCACCTTTAACTGACGCAGCATGATGGTGCTGATGTGAACGAGAGCAGACGAAACTCACGCCTCTCACCTCCCCATGGACGCTTGCAATCTGCTCTGGTTTTGTAAACACTAAGTAAACCTCAACTGCAATAAAATCTAATGACAAACACGACCAGTGCTGCTCCTGTGAGTTTTATTGTTCACTTGTGCATGCTGTGTTCAGCTGTTCTGTGTGGCCACATAACAGCTTCTGTGGTCACAGAGGTGCACTTCATAAATAAATGGAAACATAATGTTGTATATTTCAGTTATCATTTGTAAATATTAAATATGCTAAAGTACAGGCAAAGGAACCTTGGTTGATTTAAAAAAAACAAACATTTTGTTGGTACAAAGTAACAAGAAGACAAACAGGTTTTTGACTGGGGGATGGGTTTAATCTAAGCCCTGGACAAAAATTTAAAATTAGCCAACAATTTGAGGAACAGCAACAATGGATAGAGGAACTGAGCAGGGACATTGTCTTGATTATAAACTAGGTAACAGATGAAGTCAGTACTTCCTCAATGTGTCACCATATTGCTGCAGATTCTTCACATCTATCCATCCATCCATTTTCATATTCCCAACATCTGTATGATGCACTTCCTGTCAGGGGCATGCCTATAAAACCCAGGCACCCATAGTGGGTCCTCTAAGGTTTAAGACTTGTTCCTGGGCCTCTAAGAAGCTACAGGCCCCCTAAATCATTCAGATCCAAGCTTTATGGTACAATATTATGCATTGCTGTGTTTGACATCACTGAATTGACCCTTCCTTAGTCCCACCCCTTTTTGCACTGTGCTCCAATAACAATGTTCTTAGTTATGCTATGTGCTAGGTTCGTCTATGTTGAAAAGACAACCACAGTTTAAGAGATTAAAGAGACATTTGCAAAAGCTGACATTCTTAACCCTGTCTACAAAGCTCTGATTGGTCAGCTGTCTTTCTAACTGGGGGAAACAGCCATCAACAGGCACAATACTAGACCTGTTTGAATCAGAAGGTTCCGGAGGTCTCTGACCTGGCTAATGAAATTAAGATTTATAACTATATTTTATTTTATTTCTCACATCCGGGCTCATTAACCTATCCAGTGATAGTTATATATAGTTAGGTTTTCCATTATTCAATTAATCAAGTTTACACAAGATTCTCTTTTTATTTTTGTAGCATAACAACAACAAGTAATGTTCTGTTAAATACATTCAGTAGGTCCTATAATGAATGCAGTGTAATAAAACAACAGTAAATGTTTCTTAATGTTCCCTTGTAGGCATGCTTTAGAGATGTTGATTCATTTTAGAGGCTGTAGTTTGTGGTGCTGTTAAATAGTACAGATTTATACTGACAGGTGTTTCAAATATTCTGTCTTCCCACAATGGCCGAAAAGCTGAGCTCTAGTCATAGAAAATGAATGAGGGTGAATTGACCTCTTTGTAAAATGCTCACAGATGTGACTCCACAACTCTGCTGGTGGTGAAGAATAAAGGCACAGGAAATGAGAGCCCATGTTGTGACTCCATTGGAGGGCAGAATTATGAATGTGGCATTGGAGCTTGCTTTCACAATTATAATCTGTGGAAGAGTTTTTTTCAGCGGGGCCAGAGTCGTAATTCTAAGTGACACCTGGTAATCATGTGATCATCTACATAAGACTACATCAAGAAAATCCATCTTGATTTTCCTGTGTTTACCACATTCTTGTTCTGTGACAGAATAAATAGGTTTTGACAGTTTATGCATAGAAAGAAGACTATGGGGTCTATCGGGTCTATGGGGTGGCACCTGCCACTCCTAAAAAATACCTTGCCACCCCAGTTGGGTGTCGAAATGATCACATTCATTTAGATTAAAGGTCCAGTGTATACCATTTAGGAGGATCTATTGTGGAATATTGTGGAGATTATGGAATATATTATTCATAGCTATGTTTTCATTAGTGTATAATCACCTTAGAATTATTATGTTTTTGCTACCTTAGAATGAGCTGTTTTATCTACAGATGCCACAAGTTGCCTCTCATTCCATGTTGCACTGCCATGTTTCTACAATAACCCAGAACGGACAAACCAAAAACTGGCTCTAGATAGGGGTATTGATGTTTTTTGCGCATTTCGCAGCCACCGTAGTTTCTCCCTTTTGCTTGGAAAGGGGGTGAACTACACCACAAGATGCCAGTAAATCCTACACACTGGTCCTTTAATTTTGAAAATAACATGTTAAAAAATGCCAATTAATTTTATGATCTGTTCAGTGAGAGAAGATATTTGGAAAATTGCTGAAGAAATAGAAATAAAACAGTTTATTGATTTCTAATGCCACCTAATATTTTATTATTATTATTATTATTATTATTATTATTATTATCATTTATTATTATTATGTTTTTGAGTTC
>NW_023339762.1:1951535-1954763 GCF_004916995.1 Morone saxatilis | reverse complement strand
CTAATGCCACCTAATATTTTATTATTATTATTATTATTATTATTATTATTATTATCATTATTATTATTATGTTTTTGAGTTCAATTATGTTCACTTTAGCGCTTTTCCAATCAATTAAATATATCTAGACTATTAGAATAGCTCTATAAAATCATGATTGTATACTGATATAATGAGCTGTTATTGACTTTAAGGACAATGAACATAGTGGATTACCAGTTCCATCTTGACAATTTGCCTTTGTGAGTGGTAAACTCACCAACAGAGAAGTTCTGTTGGTTTTCTACTGATGGGAATGGCATAAAACCTCCAGAACATGACAACAACAGGTTGTAGTAGGCAGCAGTATCCATTAATAGAGCCAACACAGTGAGTGAGTGAACTTAAGAAGGCTTTGTCCCCAGTCAGTGGATCTATAATGCGTCTATGGACGCCCCGCCTCTATCATCATGAATAAATAATCTACAGGTCTACATGTCTATTGGCTGTCTTTGTCATCCGGCTCTGAGTTTACTCTTCAGACAGACAAGCCGCGTAAAGATGGAATGAATTTGACAGATGAAACAGGAAGTTGATTGATTATACTTCCAAATAAAAGCGTTAAATTACCAAACTGTCTATTGTTCCGTGTTTATTAAAGATCCCCTCCAGAGATGGATTAAGACACATATACAAATAGTCTGCTTGGAACAATAATGTGTGTCTGATATGTTTTTTCTGCAAAAAAAGTATCTACTCCTTCTACTCTACTACTTCATTAAGAATTCCAGAATCTATGAACATGCACATTTTGTTCATTTCGTCACTGTAAAGTCCATTTTCAGTGTATGTGCACTGGTGGCTTCAGGTTTCTACATCTTTCCACAGCATTTTGTTTTTAGCCTGTGTTTTGTGCAACTGTAACAAATTTTGTTTACTTGCAAAACAAGGGGGATAATTTGTTCTACATTCAGTGACTGCATCGCCAAAGAAAATCTGCTTCTTCTGCAATGATTTGTTAATTAATCAATTAGTTGTCAACTATTAAATGGATGGGCAACTATTTTAATAATCAATTCATCATTTTGAGTAATTCTGTGTAGGAATAAATGCCCAAATTCACTGAATTCAGCTTCTCAAATGTGAATATGTTCTGCTTTCTTATTCCTCTATGACAGTAAACTGGTTGTGGAACAAAACAGATTATTTTAGGACGTCACCTTGAACCTTTGGGAACATTTTTCACCATTTTATGGATAGAACAACTAGAGAATTAAAGCTACAGTAGTTAACTTTTAGAATTGTTTTTGTCATATAAGTCATATAGTAATCATAAAGTTTGCAGTTGTTTAGATTTTTTTACTCCTAAAAAACGGATTTGGTAGTCATTTATTTTATTTTGAAAGGTTTGAACGGATATTCTCTTGTTTTGTTCTCGCTAACTTTCCAGTGGAAGTCGGACAGCTTTAGAGCCTGAACTCAACAACAAGCCCTCGGCTGGCCCGTCACAGCCAGTTGTTCTTTTCTTTTTCCTCTCCCTCTTTTTTTTTGGGAGCCCTCCTGCTTTCCCTCCGCCTGCAGCCACGGTGTGAGTGAGTGGGTGTGTCGATGCGGGCCAGTGTAGCCTAGTCGCTGCTTGTGCGCACTCTGAAAAAGAGGAAAAAGTTGATGATGAGTTTAGTGTGAAAGCGGCCCGCCTCAGAGCAGGCTAACCGTCCGGGAATGGCAGTTTGGACCAGAGCGGACAAAAACGGCCAACTGGACCTTCTGCTCCGCGACCGCTGGATCCGAGTGGCCGCCGAACTCACCCGAGAAACGCTGACTTTAACGGCCGAGGCGGAGGCGCCCGGACAGGGGGGCAGTCACTGGGACTACAACAACTCTTCGGCGGGCCTGCGAAATGGCATGTCGAACGGAAACGACCCGGGAACGAGTCCGGGGAACCCTGGCCGCGGTCCGTCCTCGGGTCAAGACCAACTCCAGAACCAGAACCACGGGGGTCGGGGGCGCAGCGGAAGCCCGGGGCGCGGGGGTGCCAGTCGGGGTCAGTACGACGGCAACTACGGTTTAAACAGCCCCGGGAAGTACACAAATAACGGCACAAACTCTGACTTTGGAAGCCCCGGCTCCAGCTACGGCAGTCCCGGGTCCAGCTTCGGGTCGAGACAGGGCGACTTTCCCGTCAGTCTGGACGGCTCCTCGGAAGCGGTGCGGAAAGTCCGAGTTGTCAAACAGGAATCCGGCGGGCTGGGGATCAGTATCAAGGGGGGGCGCGAGAACCGGATGCCCATCCTCATCTCCAAGATCTTCCCGGGGCTCGCCGCCGACCAGAGCCGGGCTCTCCGGGTGGGCGACGCGATCCTGTCGGTGAACGGGAACGACCTCCGGGAGGCAACGCACGACCTGGCGGTACAGGCGCTTAAGAAGGCCGGGAAAGAAGTGACGCTGGAGGGTAAGTTGGCCAACGCGAGAGCGGGGACTAGCGACGGCCGAGATTAGACTATTGTGGTCGGGCTGCACACCTCTGTATACTGTTGGCACGGCTGTCAGCTGGGGTTGCTACTTTTAATACACACAAACACACACACACCTTGAAAGTGACCCTGCAGTGCTCTCTATTAGACCAAGACTGAAATCTGAAATATTTGTAAGCAATCTGAAAAATGGAGCATGCAAATAACAACAACATAAAGCTAAATACACCAGTTGCTCTATCCCCTGAAGAGTGAGTGGAGAAGTAAATACATAAATAGCTTTAAGGTACACTTTAAGTGGTTGTCAACCTTTTTCCTTTTCTAAAAACTGACCTGATGTATTTTATGGATATTTCGTATTATATTCAATGTATAACAGCAACAGTACAGAACAGCTGATAAACTGTACAATGAACCAAAACCCCCAGTGAACACAATAACTGCAGGAAGTTTGTGTAAATGATACAAGAGATGTTGATTCATTTTTGAGCAGATTATTTCCTGTGAATATTGATCAGAGAGGAGTTTTGCTATTTTTGTTCACTTTTTATTAAATCCTCTGTCTCTATTGTGTATTTTCTATTTAGGGCTGCACAATGAATCGAAATATTATCAACATTGCAACAGACAAATCACCAGAGCTGCAGTGTTTTGATAAAAGTAAAATGTGTGACAAACAGCGTTATAATGAAGCACTGTAGTGCTGAGGAGATGCCCTGCTCTACAAAACTTGTTCTCCAGATTTAAGAAGACATGTTTGTTTGGTACAGACCCC
>NW_023339762.1:1948774-1951513 GCF_004916995.1 Morone saxatilis | reverse complement strand
TCCCCCCCCCCCCCAGGTTGGGAGCCACTGTTCTGATTGAATTGATGCTCCTGTTATACTTACAAGATAATTCTTAAGACTTAAGATGATTCATTCATCATCAACCTCACACCTTTGGCCCCTGGTAGGATGCTATCACTTAAAGCTTGATGAACTGTCTTGATCAGTGGTTTTCAAACTGGGGTCCAGGGGTCTTTGAGTGGGTTGTAGGGGGTCCCCAGCAAAAGCAGGAATAGAATATTTAAACTTTTATCACATTTTTTGGAAGTTGAACCGACAAAGAGAGAAATGGGATCAGCGGCTTCTATTGATCGTAATTTATAGTGATCCTAGTTTGATCATTGATTGACCGTGAATCTATTCCATGACATGAAAAACTTTGTCTAGAAATCCACACACGTTCTGTGTGTTTTTAACTTTGGAAAAATCCTAATTTCTCTAACACATTATGGTACAGAGCAGCTAAAAATACTGACAAAAACAAACAGTCACAGCTGGGGAGGAGGAGGAACGGGGCTTAAAGAATATCAACAGAACAGAAAGCCTTTGATTAGTGTAAACAGGAAAGTAACCACAGTTGTGGCTACAGTCAGAGTTAGATACATTGTACTCTGTATATTTATATTTATTATATTATGTGTACTACATTTAGAGGATGATGTACACATGAGACTTTTGCACCAGTGTATCAACATTTCTGTTGATTTGGCCAATATCAGATTTAGGAATAATATCTGCGGTCCAGTGTCATTTTTACTTCTCATATAGGACAGACTGTGGAATTAGCATTTTTAAAAATCTTCTTTCTAGTCTTGTTTTTTATAATTTATTGTCTAATACAACTGAATACATGGCACAGAATGAAACCACTGTGGCTTATTTTAAGTAAGAAAACAACCGTGTGACCTATATAAACAAACAAGACCATTAGTGAGAACATTTCTATATAGTTATTCTATTTCTATATAGTTATTCTATTTCTATATAGTTATTTTATTTCTATATAGTTATTCTATTTCTATATAGTTATTCTATTTCTATATAGTTATTCTTAAAGATCTGGGGAATTTTTTACCTTTCGCGTTTATTTTGGTGGAGTCTGACAGGATAAGGGCAGGGTCTCTCATTTTGACTGCGAGGTGTTAAGTATAGGTGTTATCACACATTGGAATCTCAGTCTCTAACAATTCATTCCTCATTTTTCAGTCTATTCTTCACGGGACCGCTCCATTAAACCATTTCTCACACTAACATTTAGTCCTGTTTTCCTGGGCAGAAGTTTTCCGAATATACGGGGCTTCTCGCCTGTCTCTGCTTCCATCTTGTGGCCTTTCTAATTCACTCAGTCACAATCTTTTTTCCACTTTTTAAACATTTGCAAGAACTCAGTGATGAGTACAGACTCTTGGGCAAAACTCTCAGACACCGCAGTTTAGTCGACGCTCGGACTCTCAGCTCCCATTCTGGAGCGGCGCTCTCCACTTCATAATGAGCCACTACGTATCAAACTAACAAACCAGTTTTCTCTTCCCTCTTACACGCATGCTAACCGAACACGGCTTTTCCTGAGGGGTCAGGTGTCCTGCCGTCTGCTCTGGCTTTCCTTTTCTGGCACTGACACAAAATCAGTGACTGGCAGGCGATGCAGGTTCTGACTAGTGTATACAGACTGGGCCCTGTTTGAATGGTGAGGGTCGGGTATACTAGAGTCACCTCACTCGGGGATATGTTGAATCGACTAGTGTCATCTCGGGTGTATTGGCCTTGTCAAGTGAGATAGCGACAGAAATCGATCGTAAGAGGGTGACGGTCAGTCTCTGTCTTCTGTGGACCAGGCAGCTTCAGAGTTGATGCGATGCCGTGTCTCTTATTGCAGCCGTTGAGACGTTGGTTTGGATCCAATCTGTTTTTCATCGACTGGGCGAAGGCGCGGAGCACTAGGTTGTAGGAGGTGAGACTAGCTAAGTGTAGTTTCGGTAGCGTCAACGTCAATTAGGGAACAAGAGTCATGGAAGCGGTGATTATCGCTAAGATTTGGGTTTTTTAAGGCATGCGTAGATAAACAGATAGGTGAGAGGGAGGGTACACACACTGGGTGAAACAGGTACGTTCTGGGTTTAACTCAGAAATTTGTTTTAGTATGTTTTTTGTAAAACTAACCAGAAAAATGTTGAAGTAAAAAAAATTCTTGATTGCGAGCTTTAGAGCTCTCTCAAACTGGCGCGCGAGTGACGTAAATATTTGTAAATATTTTTTGTGTAAGACTGTGAGAAAAACAAATATTACTAAGTCGAAAGTTATTAGAGCCGGAGGTAATGTTTCTGGTTTAATTTTATTATATAAACTATAAGTTATTGTGCTCTACTTCACATAATAAATTGTATACTGCCAAAAACACAGCTAATATATTGGGACACTTATGCACGGTTTCAAATTAATATGATTTATTATTCCCACAATGCCCACCACAGTGTGAGTGCCCAAATTCCGCCTCCCGCAAATTTCTCACTAAGAGGCGGGTGGTGCCAGCCATCTTTATTTCACTTATTATTTTTATTATTTATTATTATTTTTTCTAGTTCAGGGTAGGTATATTGGTAGCATTAGCAGGTTTCAAGTTTTGTGGATTCGGTTGCACTCCCTACAAATAACTTATAAGAAATAAAATAAATTATAGAAATAAAATAACTATATAGGAAAGTAGGAATACTATAAGAAATTAATAACTATATAAAATAG
>NW_023339762.1:1946596-1948674 GCF_004916995.1 Morone saxatilis | reverse complement strand
TATTTTATTTCTATATAGTTATTTTATTTCTATATAGTTATTTGTAGGAGTGCAACGAATCACAAAACTTGAAACTGTAATGTACAATATACTACTGTAACTAGAAAATAATAATAATAATAATAATAATAATAGAATAAATAATAATAATTGAAAGTGATTTACATTAGAGTTTTTGAGTAACAATTATAAGTAGCACCTACTTAGTTTTTTAAGTTACAGAAACATTCCTGATTAATAACTTTCGACTAGGTATTTTGTTTTCACAGTACAAAAAAATTACAAAATTACGTCACCGCCATTTAAAATGACTAAAGCTCGCAATCAAGAATGTTTTTTACTTCAACATTTTTTGTTAGTTTTACAAAAAACAAATAAAACAATGTTCTGAGTTAACAGAACGTACCTGGTTTCACAGTGTGTGTATATACTGTACAGTTTGCAATACATATAATAGATTACTATACATTATAGAGTAAATACACTTTGTAGTCTCACTCAGTGTCCCTCTCACAGTCTGATCTGATTGGTTACACGTCGTGTAACCAATCATCAACTCTGAAAGCTGCTGGTCCACAGACAGACAGAGACTGGAACGTCACGCTCTTACGATCGATTTCTGTGATTACAAGCATACCAGTTATCCATATCCATATATCTAAACACCCACAATACATACATAGTAAAATACTATAGATGGAGGTAGCATGCTGTAGGGAGAGAAATGTGTTTGTTAGGTGATACGTAGTGGCTCATTATGAGAGTGAACGGAGCTCCATGGAGATGAGTTCACATCCTAAACTGCGCTGGTGTAGAACAGTTCAATGTTTAGAAAAGTGGAAAAAGAGTGAATTAGAGGGAGAGAGGCCACAGAGCCCCTGGGGTTCGGAAACTTCTGGCCAGGAACAGCTAAATGTAGTGTTTAATGGTTTGGAATGAGCGCCGGATGAATACTGATGAGCATGAATTGTAGGAACTAATCAATGTGTGACACATTTGCACTCAAGTCAAAATGAGGCCTGTTTTGTACCTCCCAAAATAAACCAAGGTAAAATTCCCCAGACTCTTTAAGCCATCCACTGTGCTGATTAAATAAAAACCAGAGGCTCTGTATAAAAACGGTTTTCCCTGAATCAGGTATGTATTACAGTCATACGCAAATCACACATGCAAATTTAGCACTGTAGAATTGCTTTCGTCAAACGGGGAAATAAGTATAATTTGAAAACCGCTGGTGAAATTTGGCCTGTCGCAACTGACATCGGTATAAAAACCATTTCCAGCAACCCTCAGGCACAGACAGGAGGATGTGCTGCATGCTGCCACGGCCTCAGTCCAGGCATGGGCCTCTGTTTGGAAGAATGTGTCAGCTGCCTGTCACTGTTTGTCTGTCTGACAGGCTGCTAGCTATGTTGTTTGTGGACCAGCTCTTCCTCCCAGTCCTCTTTCTCATGCCGGGCTCCCATCGCTCTGAGAAAGAAACGGCAGTCAGACAGAACGAGGCTCGAGGTTCCAGACCGCTGTGCCGTGCAAACAATACACAAACCCCCAGATATTCTCGCAATTAGCTTAGGTGGCCCACATTCCTGACCTCCGCTTGCATGTGCGTATTTAGGGCAAAGGTCAACACTGGCGGCTCCGGCCTGGGAGGTTCTTGCTGCTCCACACTTGCAGCACGCTTTGAGTGACTTATATTTGCTGGTGCTGCACAAGAAGAGAGGAGAGTAGAGGAATACATCTGAGAAGGTGATGCATGCGATAGAGGGCAGTTTCTTGTTTTTTATCATGGCTTTTCACCAAACTTATACGGTTCAAAGGTCAATTCTAGAAAGTCCTTATCTTATTCACGATGATTCAATCTTATTTGTTCTTATCCAAGATGGATAATCTTGTCAAGCATGGGATTATTAAACTTCAAGATATCCAAAGAAATGATGAGAATGTATGTTTTTAGTTTGTTTTTTTGTTGTTGTTTTTTGCCATCGATGAACTCTGATTGTAGGCTGTCATCCTGGAGCTGAAGTCCCCTCCAGTCAGAAATCACTGTTTCTTCATGTTCCTACAGTGTGCTGTGTGAA
>NW_023339762.1:1942762-1946456 GCF_004916995.1 Morone saxatilis | reverse complement strand
GTGTGATGTAGAAACCTGAAGCCACCAGTGCACATCCACTGAGAATGGACTTTACAGTGAAGTAGGAGACTTTTTGTGTCCAGCAGGGAAAATCAATTTGCATATCTTTTATTATTTAATTTTTAATGAGGTAGGAGGAGTAGATGCATTTTTAAGGATTTTATTTTGGGAAGAAAACATATCAGACACAAATTATTGTTCCAAACTGATTATTTTAATACATGTCTGGAGGGGATCTATATATATATATCGGTTTCACTCTCCAAGGCTGTAGGGATGAATAAATTCTTCTTAAACTGCCCCATTAAAACATGACGTACATATCCCAGACATGACACGCCACATGTTATTCCCCCTCCCCTTGCCAGCTGACTGATAGACACAATATCCCATATGTCCAAAGGACTAGTTGCTGCAGCAGCCCCTTGTGTCTTATTGGGTTAGCCTGCTGGTCAGTGGAAGGAGACGCAGGATGAGGCCTTTGTGCAAGTAATTGGAGGGATAAAAACAGCACATACCAGACACAGAGGCTATTGATGAAACGGGGACAGCCCTGACGAGGAACAGTTCTTTTCTTTTGTTCCGGGGCCAAAACTAGCTAACCATCCGCTCACTGTGTCTTTCGCTGGGGCGAGATTTGCCACGGAGCATGAGTCTGCACAGCCTGAAATAGGCCGTGCCAGTTTGTCAGCTCTGCCTCAGTATGAACTCCACAGCCTTTCATATCCATCTGTAGATGTTTTCAAGAGAGGTCTAAATGGCCTCCTGGAATGTGACAGAAACTTAAATATGTGTTAGTAGAGGGGCAGATGACAAGACAATAAACTTTTTAAACATTAGTACCAAATACATTCTTATATATAAGTTGTTATGGCTCCTTAAAGATGAATGTTAGACATTTTAATGCTGTCTGCAGATGGAAGCAGAAATGCACCCTATGAATTTGTTCTTTAAAATAAAGGAAATGTCAGACGTACAGTATATTTCATCCAAGCCTTAGTGTTTTGTAGCCATGTATAGAGTTTTTATTTTATGTCCCGAGGTTTTCAGATATCTGTCTCTGAGACTGTATGCTGCTCACACTATGGTATTTGGTATTACTGCCATTTTTTGTGGTTTCTGCTAATTACTTTGTAAGGGGTACAGCAGGATAATGTTTTATCTTTGTACCTGCTTGTACTAATCACCTGCACTCTCCTTCCTCCAGCCTCCGGAGGCGGTGGCCCTTTTAACTAGCAGCTTTCAGCCAGTTAGTTAATGTGTTCAGCTGAAAGTCACTAGTCACACACACAATCACTAGTTAACAGGCGCCACTGGGGAGTGACTGTTAATCTGAAACACTGGCAAGTGGGATCCAAATGCCACAGCTGTGGCGAATTGGAATAATGGACCCTTCCCAAGTCCTTCCCCCTTTGTGTCCTTGATCAACTTCCTCCTTTCCTGTACTTAGGACTACTACTAGGCTCTCTATGTGAAAAAGACAACCACATTTTAATATGATTCAAAGATAAATGTCACATATATATATATATATATATATATATATAGTCGCAGTTAGTAAAATACTAGCTAGCTAATCTACATCAATTGTTAGCCAGCTACCTAGTTAGTTAGCATTCTGCTAACATTAGCTAAGAACATTATTTATTTTTTTAATGTGACTTGGATTTTTTATATATAGTCTGTATATATATAGACACAAAATGTGTTTGTCCACTCAACAAACAAGATAAGAAACTTTTGACTACCTCAGTGTGATACAGTGAGTCATTATAATGAATCCTGTAGAGATTGTTCTAGCCAACTAGTTGTTGTATGTTTATGATATCAATTGAATTATTTAAATATATGTATTTTAACAGATGCCTGTAAAAACGGAAAAAGTGGTAATGATTCTGAATGTGTCAGAGGAACCGGCAAAGAGACTGAACATTTAGTTGATTTATTTCAACCCAGTGTAACATCGTTATTCAAAACACAGAATAGATAACTTCTAACATCACAAAAACAAATACTGGCGGACGTATCGATGCGATGGATGATGTTTAACATTATCAGTTACTTACAAATCAACTCACTACAAACTCACTCTTTCATGTTTCATGCTTCTCCTGTCCCCGTCTGAACTCGCTGTGTCTTCTTCTTCGGTGTGTCAGATTCCTGGTCGGAGCTGATGGAGATCACCTGTTCCCGTTCTGTTGCCCGAATGCTCGTCTCCGTTTCTAGTGCTCATTCTCCTATGCTAGCTTCTGTGCTAATAGTATAAAGAAACCTCACCCTGTCCTTTGAGCCCGCAGTCCGGGTAGAGTCAGCTAATAGGACCTGCTTGGTCACTAATGGCAGCTAGTACAGTAAACACATACCTCACTGCTGTGTTACAAGAGAAAATGTCCATGTTGCAACAGTCCCCTGATACTCGTCCTGGTGACAAGGCGCAGCTCACGAACAGAATTTGACGCTGTTGTGGGGTTTTTTTTCTGTGAGTATCCTGTAATAATATAAATGTATTTGCACTAGTGACGAGATTAAATGTTTCGATTTATTAATGTAATAATGAACAGATGAATCAATAATCCAAATAACTTAATCGCAGCCCCAGTTTACACCACAACAGAAAGCATCCAGTTTCTCCTGCTGCTGGGACCTGCTGTGGATAAAGCAGCATCAATCTGTGCCCTCACTGCCAACATGATAGGTAGACATTTGTAATCTTTAACAGTCACTACACTACAGAACGATGAATGTGATTATTTTTGTCCGTAATCTGCTTTATCCTTTGTAGAAAGTTGGCACACATATCCAAATAGACTTACAGGCCATACACTGACCTTTGGGAAAACTGACTTATGTAATTTCACAAATGTTACAGTGTGGTGTTGCAGACAAACACAACGTGTTTACACTTCAGCAGAATGATTTCTCAAAGGGTTTTTCCTCTGATCCAGGTTTGAGGACAACAAAGAGGAGGGGGCAGGTGTGAGTCTGTGTTTGTGGAATCCAGGGAATACTTTTTCTTGTTGTGATCTGTGTGTGAGAGAGAGAGGTTGTCCATAATGGTCTTTGATTTTTGTATGTAGGCAATTATATATGCATGGGGTATAGATATCTATATCAAGGTTGTTGTCCTAATTCTTACCTGAATCAATTGATATTGAGGATTTCTGAATATAGAATCCATATGAAGTTTATATTCTGTCTAAAGTAGGCCTACATTCAAATATGTAAAGACATGTTTAGATATGATTCGTTTGATAGCTGAATATATCTGCATTACAAAAAACATAGAATGTATTTAAGGGTGTCCTGTGGTTGTGGATAATGTGGAGAAAATCTTCTATTGCAGTATGTGTAACCAAACCGGGTTCCACTAGGTCACCAGTATGTCCCTGATATAGAAACTTTTTATGAAACATTTATAGGTGTAACCTAATGGAATGCCTTTCTAGTGCATCAGATCAGACAAATCAAGTGAATTCATCACATTGATATAAAAATCCTGTAAATCTATTATTACCATAAAGCAGTCCAGCTCTCTGACATGCAACATCGCCTGCAACCGCCTAATGCAACCAGAGATATAAGATAGCTACCACTGTAGAAACAGTAAAGCTAAATCTCTGCAGGCATTGCCCAAATTATAATGTCCAGTAACATTTTGCCTAATATCTTTGGATGTCAGTGTGGATGTGTTGTG
>NW_023339762.1:1941308-1942662 GCF_004916995.1 Morone saxatilis | reverse complement strand
ACACACACACACACACAATGAGCTGGTAGTCCTCTGTGTGCAGGCCTAATTAGCAAAAAGTGGAGCTGAGTGACGGGCTTGACAGAGCTAATGAGTTCATTTAACAGAACCAAAGGCGACAGACAGACAGACAGACAGACAGAAGCAAGTAGAAAGCAGTGAATCTGTCTGTGATGTTGGCAAAGGAAAACACATTTTATCTGAAAGAGACAGACTGAAGAGGAAGAGTTATTAGTTCTGGCAGGATAAACTGTAACCAGGAAAGGGCCTAATGTCGTTGCAAACATCCTGTGAAGATCTGCTGGTATTTCATACATTCCCACAATCATTTTGTAGGGCTGGGCGATACAGCTGAATAATTAAATCTCAGTTAATTTTTTTTCTTCCAAGCTTGGGGTAGATTGATGATTTAACTTTTTTCCTTTAACATGCAGGATTGAAACATTTTCTTTTAGGACTTCATGTGCAAGAAACAGTTGAAGAAGAATCATAAAAGACCTGCATAACCTGTAAGGCTGTCATCATTATGTAACGCTAGCTAGCGTTAGCTACCCAGAGACAGAATTAAGTAGAATCAGCACACTGTTCTGTAGGGGTGACACCTTGTGGCCGATTGGCTCTCATCCGACCAAAATGTCATTGGTCAGACATTCGCTGGAGACAAGCGTTTCTTAATGTGTTATATTGAGGAGTGGGAGTAACATGCAGACTGGATGTATGTTGACCTATACTGTACTGTTAGAATTAACTGATTATGCATGAAAATAATTTTCAAATATATTTTACTTAACAAATGTAGTTCTGTTTTAGTAATTGTGTGTTTTAATAGATGATGAGACCTATAAGTCAGGAAGTTAAAACACTGTTTCCACAAGAAGCGCTTTGTCGATTTAAGTTTATTTTTGATGGCAACATGGGTGCGCATTTTACTCCAGACTGTTACGGAGTAACGATGGCTAATAACGGTAGTTAGTAAGAAGGTTCAAGCTCAATGATGGATCGACTCGTAATCAAACACTTTGCAAATTGTCAGCAAAGCGAAGCCTGTTCTTCTGATAGATGCCACCATTACATTTTCTTTCAGATAGTTGTACACTTTACAGGACTGTCGTGACCGAGTGTGAACCTATCGGGACGTCACCCTTTGGTTTGGAGTAACGTTTTGAAGCCTCGACTTCGGCATGTTGTTTTTGTATGCTGTTTTTTTGCACCCAGCAGTGACACACTGTAAGTCACACATGTTCTCATAATCCAGATAAACAGTAAACACACTAAAATATGTTTCTGAAATGATTTTAGGCAAGAAATCAACAACTAAGTAACAGAATCTTAATCCATATTTGATCAGCACTGC
>NW_023339762.1:1933651-1941285 GCF_004916995.1 Morone saxatilis | reverse complement strand
AGTTTGGTGCGTTGAGCTGGACAGACTCACAAGGTAGCCACGAACTAAAGCATACCCTGCTTTATTGTCTGTTGTATATACATACTTTACTAAACAGCATTGTCCTTGTGAAAATGGTAGCATGCTGACATTAGAATTTAGCTCAAAGCACTGCTGTGCCAGTCTCACAGAGCTGCTAGTATGGCTGTAGACTTAGACTATTTGGTACTGTAACAAAGTCTTATATTATTTAGAAAATCATTGCAGAAATAAATCACAAAGGCCAGAAAATTTGCAATTAGATATTATCATTAAAGCACTATATTTTGTTACAGTACCAAAACTCAGGTATCATAGCAGCACCGGTCTCTCATCTCTCATTCATGTGTAAACGCCAGCAGACTTAATAAAGGATGACACATTAGTCATCATATTGCAGCCATATTGTTGACAATAGTAACAGCGAGGTAACAATGTAGCAGGTAGAAACAGCACAATGGATAAAGCTGTAGCATCTCAGCTGTTAAAAGAGGCTACATCCCATGACGATGGACTTCATTTCTTTGGCCACATCAAAGACTGCAACAGCCCTTTCATTTAGACCGAACCAGAAAAAAAGAAAAGAAAATGAATAGAAGCAGATGTACAGTGGTCCACGCTGCCAACAAATTACACAACAAAGCATTCATAAACTTCACTGCAGCCCACAACCAAGGGACAACCAACCGAAATCTGAAAGATGTGACAAGAACTTAATTTAATTTAAAAAAAAGAACCAGAGAAACAGAGAACGGGATCTGTCATAATATTTAACATGTTTTTAGGTTACTACTCTGCGCCATTGTCCTTCATTCTTCTCAGTCTTTTTTAGCTTGGAGTTTTCCAACTCATTGGCTGTTTGATGTTTGATGATGATTTGCCATCTTCTTCAGTTACAGAATACAAAATATCTACTAGTCAGACTTGTTCACTGCCTCAACTGTAGCACCACCGGTATGACAGCATTTTTATTTTTTATAAAAAATAATTCCTTTGAAAACAATGTATCAGTTTGAAATCTAGCCAACTTCTATCTAAGGATCAAGGAGCCGGCTTGTCTGCTTGACATCAACTCATCACACACGAGAAAAGCAGTCAAGTGAACTGTTCTCAGCCAAGAAAAGTTCAAAAATTAGATGATTAAATGCACAATCCTTACTAGATGTTGGATGCTAGTAGAATAGGCTTGATTTTTACAGGACACATTATAAAGTAACAGTCTGTAGGATTTGAAAAAAATATTTTGTTTGTTAACATTGCATAATCACGCCTACTCCTTCCACCGGCAAATTTTGTTTGGCCCAAAGAATATGATTAGCACCTCAAATATAGTGACACATTGTTACTACAAGCTTCTGTATTGTCGTAGGTAGTTAACCAACATAATCTTCAAATCCAGTAACAAGATTAATATAGGAATTCTGGAAACTGAAATGTGTATCCAGGTCTGTCACATGAAGTTTGTCAGTGCTTACTAATAATAACTTGCTGATAAACCAGTGCTTGCACTTTTCCCTTTTCAGAGAACAACATCATTATGAAACTCCCTGCTTGTGCTGGGAAATGAACTGTTCCCATATCCTCTTTTCCTGCACCGCTGATTAAAAGGCTTGTTCTGTAACTCATTAACATAAATGCACATGCAGCAGTCCAACTGCATTTTTTCTAGGTCAGTCTGCTGAAGTTAAGGTAACCAAAGATCAAGTAGGGTTGGCATTAAATGGAAAGCTGCAGAGTGTCTAAGTGATGCACCAGGTATGTGTTATGTCTTATGGGTATAACTTTGTAGACATGATAAAGCATGTCAGTGTTATATATAGCAACTGTGTGTGGCTCTTCTCACAGGGTAACTTGGTTTAGGCGAGAACTAACACATTTAAACATTTTGTTTTGAGCTTCATTTTTTCAGCTTTATACAGGGTCTTGTAGAGCCACAAGTCGACATGTGATTTCCTATATAGTACTACCTAACTTTGCCATATTTGCACTTCAGGCTATGTGGAGAGTTTATTTTACTGCACTGGGGTCCCTCAGGGCTCCACTCTGGGTCCTTAACTTTTTTTTTCTGTACGCTAGATTCTTGCTGTGTCATCACTTTCTTTTTTTCCTGCTATGTCCATAACATCTTTCTCACCTTTTACACTCAGGTTCAGGCATGCTTGAGTGTCTTCCTGACATCTCAGTGAGATTTGTGCCCACTGTGTTTCCCTGGAAAAATTCACCCTCTAAAATAGTCAATACACAACTTGGACAACTTGAATGCTAATAACCACAGTACAGTGACGCTTTTCATCTAGTATTTTAAGATGTAAACATGTAAAACCACAGAGAACCCTGGGCCTGCGGACGGAAAATATCTCAGCTGAACATCTCCGCACCAAATCTGATTATTAGGCTGAAAGAAGGGCCTAGTAGAGACATCCTCTTGCATATGACCCCCAGACATAAACATGGGCATTCAGGAATACTCTCACACTCTTACTTACTCCAAACCACGTAGTTTGCAGAAATTATCCCAGATCTTGTTGGTATGGGCTGTGTGGCTAGGAGGGCCGGTGAAATGAGGCTCCATTTCTTGGCTCGTTGCCTTAGCATTACTACCAGCCCCGCCCTTCAGTCTGAGTCATAATGTACATAGCATAATGCACAGACAAGCATGCAGGGACTCATGCACTGTGCAGTCCTCTCTGTATCTGTGGCTCAGTCATGAACTCTTTCTTGTTGAGCTCATTTTAGAGCTATGCACAAGCACATTGCTGTATACTTTATACTTCTCTAGCTCTCATGCACATGCACATGCACACACACAAACCAAATATCTCAGTCTACATTTAAGAATGACCTCACCTCTTGAGAGTCTTGTCTCAGGTTTCATACAGAGCAGATCGACCCCATAGTCCAACACACACATACCCACACATTTCTCAAATTCACACTCACATGTATTGTGCACACAAATAGACTAAGATAGCATGCATTGGGAGAAATACTGAGGAGGTAAAATGGGCGTGTTCAAGAGGCAGGATAAAAGAGTGCAAAAGCAAGTGAGGGTACATGACTGTGTGCCAGTGGGGGCGGGAGGAGTGCGAGGCTGCGGGACCAAATTTGGAAAGTGAATCCATCACATCGAAGCAAAGGCAATTCTTTTAAAAACAGCCGACCTGCCAAGCTCACAGCTATACGGCCAAGTCGACTCATGTTTTTCTAAGATAATTTCACACAGGGGACCACTATGTCCTTTTAAGACATGCTGGAGGATAGCAAGGGCCGTTTACATTCCTGGTTCTTGGCCCGAATATGATCAGTGTCCTTTCCATTTGAAAAACCTACTGTATGAATAATTAGGTATGATTAAACTTAAGGTTAGACAAACGCAGGACAAAATCTATTTTCCATCCCACATCAATTTACAAGCGGATTGTTAAGAGAATCAAACCACAGCTTTCTCCAGCAATGTTTAAAAAGTCTAACCCTAACTGGACCCTAAAGTGTATTTAAAAGCTGATTAAATACTGACTTTTTTCAGAAAACATCCCAGAGTGTTTCCTTATGGCCTGGTTTATGGCTGGCTGCACCATATATCCTGAGTGACTGGGTGTTATTGGGTGGAATCCCACAGATGGTCAAAGTATCAACACACTATTTGCTGGAGAAATGTAGATATTCAACAGCTGTCTTGCTTTTTCTTACGCTACAGTTTGCTTTAGGCTTATAAACTACAGCAAACTGACTTGTTCATTCTATTATGATCTACCTGTATCTGTAGATCTCACATATTTGCAAAAGATTTTACTTAATATGGCTAGTTGAGCGGAAGCTTGCTTTAAAGGTGCAGTGTGTAACAATTAGGAGGCTCTACTGGCAGAAATGGAATATAATATTTATAGGCATGTAAATAACAATCATGTGCTTTTGTTACCTTAGAGTGTTTTTCATTTATCTACAGAGACCTCTTCTAAGGAGTCTGCTGTTGAACTGCCATGTTTCTAATAGTAGCCAAACACTGGCACTATATAGGAGCTTTGGCATTTTTGTAATTAGATGTGTTTTGCAGGGCCCCACCCGGTAGTTCTCCCCTATAGGCACTTGGAATGGTGAACTGTATTCAGTTGTTTGCAATCCTGCCAACTTCTTATCTCAATCAATTGTAGATTCATTTTATTTCTATTAATTACTTATCGTTTTAACACCATTAGTAACACTGATCCCTCCAGAAATATTATACTACACAAGTAGGTTTTTAGCAATTGGGATTTTGGCAGCCAAAAAAATCTGCAGTTATCAATATTTTTATATTAACAGCAGATCAGATGACTTTGTGCAATGTGAAAGGAGTCACTCGCAGTGTCGAACCCACAGAGAATTATGACCTGATTTTACAGTTGGTTTTGGTTTACAACCCCAATCTGTTTTGGGAAAAAAAGCTAAAAAGGACGGGCAGATGAGCTGCTAGGCCTGATCACTGTAAAGATAAAGCCACCAGCTACCTACCCAGCACCAAACAGCAGACAGACAAAGTTATCAGCTAGCTGGTAAACGTTGGGAAGCATATAACAGCTGAAGAGACGTTAGTGAAGATCTATTGTCAGAAATAGAATATAATATTCATAGGTTTTGTATTAGTGTATAATCTCCTGAATATAGGAATTGTTGTGTTTTTCCTTAGAATGAACCGTTTTTATCTACAGAGGGAGGATACTTCGCCACGTGCCAGGGGAGGAGGCCGGGCGATCGGAAACAAACAACCTTCCGATTTGGGGGGACGACCCCGCCTCTACCTCTGGAGGCCACAGCCCGCCCTGGTGGTGGTAGTTGGCAGACTGCACTCGGCTTCACACTCCCCTTCCAAGGTCGTGGTTAGGAGAAACTACGGGGGCCACGAAATGGTGGCGAAAAACGCCCCAAATTGCAGCACACTGAAGCCCCAAAATTTGGATGAAATGCATTAGTTTCCGTTTCAGGGTGGAAACAGTTGTGGCCACCTTGTTTTATGGCAGCCCACTGCCATCAGGCTGTATGGATGTGTGTGGTAAATGTGGGGAGTGCTGGCATAATAGTGTACAGCACATTTGAGTTGGGGGTTGGAAAGGGACTGAAAGGTTGAAGCCCACAGATCCATTTACTAGCTTACCATACAGATGGCCCCCAGTCTTTACCAGTCTTAATCCCGTTCCTGTGCTGCATATTACAATCGTAATATTTAAAGATCAGCAACAGCAATTAGCAATAAAGCCCTAAGCAACGCGGAACACCTTAATCACCTGTGTAACAATAGCATTGCAGGCTGCTTCAACGCAAACAAAGTTGAAAATACCCTGCTCACCAACCAGCCAATGTGGTTTTGAGATGGGGGGTGTGTGGGGACGCCAGGAGGACGGGCCCCCCAGGCAAGCCATTTTGATGTGGAGCCAGGGCGCGGGTTTGCCGGCAGCAGGGCAGCAATGTTAGTGGTGAATGGCCGGGTGAACCAGGGGGAGTTTTGCAGAGGGGCCGTCTTTACAGCGGACAGCACCACTGTGCTGGCTGCGGGCCATCTGGGGAATTGGAGCCTCCAACAGGTCTGGAAAAGGGACAAAAGGACATGTAAGAAACAGGCAAGCAAGATACGGGACAAAAATCAAACTAAACTAAAACATATCAAGGGGGAAAAGGGGGCCTAATCACAATCACAAAGGAAGGACTGATATGGCGGTTTCGAACATTTTTTAAGACTGACAGACATGTATATTAAACGGTCTAAACATGATGCCTTAATAGGAAAAGATGCTTATGTTAAAGGATAATTTCTTCGTTCATATGGCATCCAATGCGATATCAGATTACACTGCTAATCAGGTGGAAAGAGTTAAGTTGGGTTGCTGAATCCATGGAGGTATTGACTCCGCTGGTCTTGCTGGACATTCGACAAGAACATGCAATATTTTTCGTTTAAGGTTTTTCTTGTCAAACTGTCATTTGTCATGAACGAATAACTGACAGTCAGTGCTTTTCATGTACGGCTTTTTAAATTAACGGCTGGAGGAAAACCCCAAAAGCTCCAAAGTCAAACCGTCTGGGGGTGTTCACGCTACATGTCTCATCAGAAACATCGATATTACGGCTTTGACTATACTGCTATCTGCTCAATTACTAGGCAACCCACCTGTTTTCTGCTGCAATTTCTTGCTTAATACACAGCCCTACTATTTACTTTTCAGGGCAAATCATTAGAGATCGCCGTGTTTTTTCATGTCTGGCCCTTTAACTTGTTTTTGTTTTCCAAACGTTCATAAAACCTCACTTTTGAATAGGTGAATCTGCCCACTACATGAAGCAAACCAATAAGTCTTTTGGGGTGACGTATTGGTGCATCCTTTGGAGCTGCTAGATTGAAACATATTTGTTGGCTTCTGTTTACACTTTACAAAGGTACGTATTTAAAGTACCTTTTATGCCATTATTGTGTTGTTAATTTGGTGCAAAATGGCAGAAATTCCCTAGGTATTCAGAGTCGTGCTATAGTCTACAGGACATTTCAAAATTTTTGCTTCAGCGATCACCCACCCCTAGCAAGCCATCTGGTTTACAATTTGGCGTGATTTACTTAAAAGTTATACTGGTCCTTTATCTCGTTGTGGCTATTTTCCTTTTTTTTGGGATGCACCATCAATGACTATGGTTAATATTTACAAAAATCAAAGGAGCATTTTGGTCATAATCATTATCTCTTTTAACAAGAAACAAAACATTCCAATCTAATGGAACAGAAACAGAAAAACACACACTCACACTTCACCCAACCACACCTTAACTCCCACATACTTGGCTATTTCCTTATCTTCTAAATCCAACTCAAAAAAAAAATAATAATATATTACAAATAAATAACACACAAACATTGGGGGGAGCCCATATCGTACCGGTTCTCCAGATTCTGGCGCATTGTGGGGACGGTTTCCTGCTGATTTGGAAGCACATCTTCAGGGCTTCATGACCTTTTCTGTCTTTGGGAGGGAAGGGAGGGAGCTGCTGCTTTATTGGGCCGACCCGGAGTCCTCGGCTGCCCGCTGTAGGCTGGGGTGCACGGCTGGGCGGGATGCCGGTCCCACGGGCAGGTCGGGCCCACCAGGGATGGCTTCTTAAAGGGAGCGGGGGGAAAACCTCACGGGAATATACTTCACCTGGCATGGAGGGACACCAGAAGTGGGCGGATATAAATCTCCCAATTGCTTTACAAGGCCAATACTAAGGGTGCGTATGAGGTGCAGGTGGGCGCACTAATCGGGTGTTTTTTAACAAAATCATTGGAGGGAGCTGTTTACCGTGCCGTAATAGGAATTAGAATCTCAAAGCGGTTTTTTTATTGACCGATGATGTGTAGATTCCAGCTTACAGCATCTAGCGGTTAAAGTTGCAGATGCAAACTAAACTGACCACTGTCGCATTCTATTTGAGATCTCCATTGAAAACTGGTTGGTGAAGTGTTGGGGAGGGAGAAAACTACAGTGAGTATTGCAAAGGTCATCGAAATCCCAAAAAGGCCCTATCTAAAGCCCAGTCTTGGTTTGTCCATTTCTAGCGGCTACTGTAGAAACTGGTGGTTATCAACCCGGACGGACTGGGTAGAAAATGACCCA
>NW_023339762.1:1929012-1933626 GCF_004916995.1 Morone saxatilis | reverse complement strand
AATGGACCTGTTGATGTGGTATAGCCCCGGCCTTCTGAGCTCTTGCCGGAAGCCACTCCAAGAAGCCGACTTTTACATAACGCGGTGGCGCACATGTTCACCCTTCACACACAGTGCACACGCAGCCGATGGCAAGAGTCGCGCGCGCGCCATCGGAACGGAGAAACGTAACGTAATTCCATACACGATTCACACATTTCACACACCGATGCTATGCATCAGGGGGCAATTCTTGGGGTTCAGGTTATCTTGCTCAAGGATACTTCGCCACGTGCCAGGGGAGGAGGCCGGGCGATCGGAAACAAACAACCTTCCGATTTGGGGGGACGACCCCGCCTCTACCTCTGGAGGCCACAGCCCGCCCTGGTGGTGGTAGTTGGCAGACTGCACTCGGCTTCACACTCCCCTTCCAAGGTCGTGGTTAGGAGAAACTACGGGGGCCACGAAATGGTGGCGAAAAACGCCCCAAATTTGCAACACTGACCGCCAAATTGGCCATGGAGAATAGAATTAGATTCCCTCCAAGAAGAAGATGAAGAGACATCAGTATGTGACCACAATAGACCATTATGGCAGCCAAAGACTCAGTGTCATGAGAATGATGTACCGTAGAAGATGGCATTTACCATTTAGATGCCACTAAATCCCACACACTAGTCCTTTAACACACAGATGTGAAAGTGATATCAATCTTCAGGCTTCACCCAGCTTGCTCACGAAATACTGTAGCTCCTACACAAAGATATTCTTAAAACCACATTTACATTCTATCTATTCTATTTCTATTTCTGCACTTTAATAAGGAAGACAAAATTTGTCAATATATCTTTTTTGGGTGTGGGACGATCTTAACATTATTTACCAAACCAATTTTTTTAAGGAATGTTTCACAATAATATCAAGGTAATGTCATACATCCATGAACATTTGGCCAGGGAAATCACACTGTAGTTTTTTACTACATGCTTAGATGGTCGTATGGGAAAATATTTTCATGTTAGATATAGCATGTTGCTCAAAAGGAAATGGTATCAGTGGTTTTTGAGCTTGCTATAGTACCTGTTTCATTACTCTTACGTCACTGCACATAGCCAGACCTGAAACATACACTGGCATTTCTGCTCTAACGTAATAACTGCAGCACACCGGAAGAGTGTGTTTTCTTGAATTAGCTTCAGTCCTAAAATGAAACATGTCCACTGAAAAGTGAACCAGACCTACTCTCAGTCAGGAACAAGACTCTTACTCTGAATGATATCTTTTATGAAGTAATCATTCAAGGTCATGTTGAATGTATGGATGTCTGGTTCTGTTTATATTGACCTGGCTCAAACAGGAACACTAATGGTACTTTCCATTGCATTGCACTATTTCCTGCAGAGCCCACCTACTTACCACAGTTGCACTCACAAGCACACTGTCACTGCTTTTCACTGTAATTCTGCCAACACTCACTCACAGTCATTCCATGACTCAGAGAAACACACACCACCCTATTTTTACCAGAACAGACTGTCAGGGTGAGCTTAACTCATCTATACCTGTACACTGTTAAAGTACGTCACTATAACTTTACCTCATCACCAAAGTACATGACATGTCAAGACAGGAAAAGAAGAAATGAAAAACTTTTCCTCCTCATTACACAGAAATGTTCAGTTTCTCTTTTATACTGAACTAAGACCTTGTTAAGCAATCTTTAAACACGTCAAACTCCACAGAAACAATATAAAACTCACCAAACTGTCTTAATTAGTCTTTCCACTGTTCCCATAATCACCAACTCTTGGGTCTAACCATCTAACAGAGTTAGACCTGAAAATATTCTGGCTGTAAGCGCTGTGACTGCCTCTCTGATGCCCCATCTCCCTCACTCCTCTACCTGCTTAATCCCTCTCCTCTCCTGGCCTGTCCCTCTCCCTGCTGTGTCCCCATCTTCACCACAGTTAGATGTGAAAATACACTGACTCTACAGCTCTTTTGCCTATGGTTCTTTGGCTCAGTGTGTATGTACTGTGCCTTACTGTATTACTGCCTTTAAATAGCTGATTTGCAGTAAACCCAATAGTAGAAGTAATGGTAGAATTGTAAATTACTGGATGAAACATGGAATAAAAATGCAATTTGTACTGACTTAAGATCCAGCTGGAAGGTGGACGGCAGCAGTACAAGCCGGTGGTCATGGCACTGACGGAGAAGGACATCCTGCTGTTTGAATCGGTTCCGTGGAGCAGAGAGTCCTGGTCCGTGCCTCTGCTCACACACCCACTGCTAGCCACAAGGTAAGGACTACAGACAGCAGGGTGAGTCAGCTAAAGCCTTACGCTGCCAGAATGTTCAAATCTTACCTGACTGGTCTGCTTTCCACCCCTCAGGAAACCTTTTGAAGTGGGTTCATCACTTCTTATTTCATGATACAGATGTATATATTTACGTTAAAATGCGTTTGGATGAAACATTATTGCAAGTCCACTGTTGAGTCTATTCAAGGTATCAGTAAATATTCAACAGAATATCAGCTGATTGTCAAAATGAGCTGTTTCAGCAGGCTGTTAGTTCAGTACTTTCCATTTACCATCGACATATGTTGTGTGTAATTTACGGTAACCTGGAAATTTAAAGTTTCTCACTTTAAAATGAAAGTGAAAAAGGTCAGTAGTAACCTGTTCAGTGTAGGAGGAGAGCGGTTTCACAGTGCACAGTGACTTTAGCTGGGAAACCCCACATTTGGAGGGGAAAAAAAGAACACCCCAGTTAATCCTATTTAGGAAATGACACTAACTAGACCAATCAATGTTGGGGGTCAGTCCCTTCAGAGACCAGAACCCATTGCCAAATTTAATAAACAGCTTAAGAGGAGCAAAGCAATTACAATTAGTCATGCAGATTATCGATGTGAGTTGAAAAATGTGTCTCTCTCTTCAGGCTGGTTCATTCTGGCAACGCCCGGGGTTCTCCTGCCCAGGGTTCAGACCTGGTGTTTGCCACTCGGACAGGCACGGGGCGGGGCATCGAGTCCCACGTCTTCCGAGTGGAGACCCATTGGGATCTGTCTTCATGGACGCGAGCCCTCGTGCAAGGGGCACATGCTGCGGCCGAGCTGATCAAAGAGGTCTCCATTGGTGAGTGTGAGCGTGTGGACAATAGGTGATCAGATATCAAAGTACGAAGTCAGCACCAGAATTCCATGTGGCCTTCTCAAGTACTCTTAAGGCTAAAATATGTTGTTTTGGTTTTTTAGCCCGTAACTTCACTGTTTTGGTTTGAGTATCGAGGTCCCTCAATCTCGGTCGTGAGCAGGGCTCAGCTGTCAATCATGACATGAAACCACCTTTTTACAGCTTCAAATAACAAATTAAAATCAGACTGATCAGAAAAAATTAACCCTGGAAATTACAGTAGAAACCGTCTTTGAGAAATATTTATTTGACGTGGACATAGAGGGTGCGACCGACTGATTGACTTCACTTTTAGGGAGCTGTCATGTCCTCTGTCTTTATATATTCGGTGGTGTAAATAGTGTTTGCTGTCTGCTGGTTTGATGTCAGTGTAAAAACATCTGTTAATTCAGGTTTAAGTAAAGAGTCTTAATACTTCTTCCACCACTGATGACACTTAACCAGAAGTTTAAGCCACTATTGAACCAATAAACCCAGTATCTTTAACTGGTAAAAATGTATCAGACGTGAGCCAAAATGATAAAGGAAATTCATGCACTGAGGTATAAAAAGATATCTAGACTATTGCTAAAATTATCGACTTTAATCTGATCATACTCCTGATATAGATTCAAGGTTATCCTTAGCATTGATTGGGGTTTTTGTCTACAGGAAACCGTTCTTTATTAAGTGCAATACATCACTGCACTACACACTGCAACCTCAGATAACAGCACAGAGTCGGATAAGCACCGTGGCCATGTATGGTTCATCTACACATCATTTGGTTGAATGTGTGTATGCTTCTTTTTTTCATAGTGTGTGGTTTGTGTCAGTACACACAGGTTAGCAGCAACAGTGTGGGAGAGTGAGTAAGCAGACCTTTAACCAGAGGAAGTGGGTTCACCTTTGTGCATGGAATCAAGTGGAAGTTAGTTTTCTAGATAAAACAATTGACACTTTTTTCCAGGTAAACACAGATAAGAATATTCTTCTGTGTATAGACCTTTACATGCCTAAACTACTTTGACTGTAACAGGAAGCTAGGCAACTGGCTCACTAGCAGTGGGAAGCAGCTCAGAAAGAGCAGCTCTGTAGAGGAAAAGCAGAAGTGGGAGCCAGCAGAGGGGAATGTTTTCACTCTGTGCAGAACAATACTTGGCTGCCGGAACAGCACTGGAAAAGTCTCAACCTTTTTTTTTTTTCTTTTCTTCTACCAGGTCCTGCTGCTAAACAAATGCACAGTTGAGAGGAACATCCCATCCTGTTCAATTCAGATTAACCTTTTATGAGTTAGTTATTATTCAGGAGACAGATAGGGTCGCTACTAGAAGTAAACAACATCCCTACCAGACATTAAGAGGAAAGAATGTAATCTGCTGTCAATTCATTATATGACAGGCTTATTTAAAGCCCCCCTTCAGTCAGAAATCTACAGTGTGCTGTTTGAAAGCTG
>NW_023339762.1:1925462-1928912 GCF_004916995.1 Morone saxatilis | reverse complement strand
GTGATCCGTCATTTCTGGTTTTCATTTTTATTATTTTTTTTTGGGCGACAACACAGATTAGCGACTGCTTTTCTGCCGACGGTCGGCCGTCCGGTTGGTGTGCGGAGGCCTTTAGAGGAAAACTGTAGTAAACTGTAGTCAGTTCAGCAGGAGACCAAAGCTCTGCTCCACTGCAGCAGGAAAATTGGCTGCGGTGAAAACAGTAGTATCCCATTAAAGCTGACCAGCTACCCGTCATGAACCTGAGACACTTCATCATGAACCCTGCATCAATAAAAACTGAAATTCAATGTGTCAATACAATATGACAGTTTATGAGCAAGTATTGCCCTGTACTGTCAAGAAACCCCCTAGAAAATGTCCTGGAAATGTCCTGGAAAATGATTTCTTAAAAAGAGTGGGAACCTTGAACAAGTTACAAGCTATGTCAGAGTGACTGAACAACAGCACATCTCAGTTATTAAGGTACACGATTTCCTAATCTCTGTTGAGTCACAAAAGATTGCAGTAAAAGGAACCACAGACACTAAAGAACCATAAATTGACCTTGAAACCTTTTGTCCAAACAACATGCTGACACCAGCAGACTATCAGGACCGATGTACCTCGCAGACGTGCAACTAATCATTTCTTTCACTGGCCTCATACACTGTGTCATCGCATTATCCTTAAAATGGTGGAGATTTGCTACCACCTAAGCATAACCCTAGCATTAAGAAGAGCTGAAACAATTAGCCCATTAATCAATTAGTCAATCAGCAGAAAATAACAAATTTTATAATTGTTTAATCGTTTCAGTGCTTTCTCTTGCAGCCTCTTACTTTCTCTTGTTCCAACTTTTTAAATTAAAGGCATTTCTCTGTTTTATCTCATTGTAGATTGAATATGAGTTGCTCGGACAAAATAAGTCACTTAAAGATGATTTGAGCTTTTTTATTCAAACTAAAAACAAAATAATTCTTTGATTAATAGAAAAAATAATGAGCAGATTACTCACTAATGAAACTTTGAAACCCTAGATCAGAGTCCCTATGTGTAGAATTTTTATTGATTACAGCATCTTTCCAGTTATTGTCCATGTCAGTTGCGCGTACCCCCATTTGAGACACAATGGTCAAGAGGACTGTTACTTCATTTTCTCTGGAAAACTGCTAATAACTGCTGTTGCAATAAACACTACAGACTGGAATAAAAACAGCTGATAGTATAATGAAGTGACTGTACATATAATCTACTAATATTCAAGGTGAGGAGATTTCACATGTAAGCTAATATACTGTAAATTATCTGCATTATCTGCAAATGCAAGGGGGTTAAATATCAGGTTTTTTTGCATACAATTCAATTCAATTTTATTNNTCATAACAGAAGTTATCTCGGGACCCTTTTCAAATAGAGCAGGTCTAGACCGAACTCCTTAAAATTATTTAGAGACCCAACAGTTCCTCATCCTCATCTCTCTCTTCCTGTTCCATCTTCCCTGCTGTTTCTCCTTGCATACCTCACTTCCTCCCTTCATCCTCCAGGTGTTTGACCTCCACTCGGGTCCAAAGCCGGTAGTGTTCGTGCTCCACTCCTTCCTGTCAGCCAAGCTCACTCGTATGGGCCTGCTGACGTGAAACAACTAACAGCAGCAGCGCTCGAGAGGACGGGCCTGGGCACAACAAGCAGGGTGGAAGACGCTCCCAAAATGTCCATTGTGGGGGTTGATTTTTTTATTTTATTTTATTTTATTTTATTCTCCATTCACAGCTGAAGTTAGGCCTGAGGTGGCACTGCAGGGGACATTTGAACCCAGGATTGTTGATTGTCTTAAAAACGTGCCTTCTCTTCCAACTTTCTCCTCAACCTCTTGCAGTCATTTGTATTGCAAGGTCAGGTAAAAGGAAGTGGCACTTTGCTTGAAGTCAAGCCGTACCATTGCATGTGATAATGTATTAAATTTGATTATGATTATCTGATACAGTGTAAAAACAAATTAAGATGCTGTGATGTGCTTATGAGATTCCATTACCAGTGCACTCCAAGCAAAGTGTTACTGATATATATTAAGGAACGGAAGGATTTTTTTTAGACAATTAATACACAGCCAAGCACAGATCCGTAAATGCTCCCTGTTTTAACTCAATGCCTATCATTCCATGACAGCCTTCCAATGTATCTTTTTAACGTATTTGTCTGTGTTTGTGTGGACGTGTGAGTGAAAGGAGCTGTTTTAGAGTCAGAGTGCAGTCCACTGAGCGGAGAATGTGTGTGTGTGTGTGTGTGTGTGTCTATACTACACGCTTTTGTTGGCTTGATAGTGTGCCTGCTGTCTGACAGACTCACCTTTTAGCACGTTATCCCAAACTACTGTTGTCATCAGGATCGCCAACTGTGCCTTTTTACATGTAGTCGAAGACACTCTTTGTAATGTTTTTTTATTTTTATTTCACACAATAAGAGAGTTTCAAGCTTTCGACGTTCGCGAGCAATAGTATTACTCTTATAGTGTAAACCATGTTACTTTGTTTTTCTGTCGTCTGTTTTTATAAGTGTATATCTGATGATAGCATGACTCCCTGACATTGAACTCCGTATCAGATGATGACATGACCGTGTGTTACCCCCCCCCCACTTTACTGACCTACACTACCACGTCGTCTCAATGTCGCTATCATCACATTCCAATTTGCTTGAGATTACGTGTCTCTTGTTACTGTTCCTACAGCAGCATTTTTTGGGGGGGCTAAGGACTGTTTAACAGGCTTGTTTCAAGGTGGGCCATCAAATGACAGAGGTACCAGTGTATTTTCATAATCTGGTAAAAGACGCTGTACCTCATATCCTGCAGTAGAGAAATTACTGCACACTTGTCTTACAGCTTATTACAGTCTTTTTTTGCCGCTTTAGTCTCAAAAAGCCTTCAAAAGTTTGGGAAAAGAATCTTCACTCGTCCTCTTAATAGCTTTCTTTTGGAGCTTTCAGCCTTGTCTTTGCTGAGTTGCCATGGAGATAGCTCAGCTGTCATCACGTGAGCCTAAGTATGGAACTTAACTCATCGCATCACAATAGGTGTTCGTACATTATATAAGAGTATATAGTATATCGTACAGTTATTGCTCTGAATAGTTTTTGGTCTGGGACTGTATTTTGAAAAAACTTTAAATAATCACACTTTACACACTTACTATCTTAACTTAACTAAAAAGCCTGAGGAGTAAACAGCTACTTGCTGAGTGTGAGAATTAATATTGCATTTAGGTGAGATATATCACAGAAAACAAAATAAAGAAAACTTAACACCACACAGAATAAATGCTAGCCATATTCTTGTTGCAAGAAAAAATGCAAATGCAAATAGTAGGCTAAAAGTACCCTATTCTAAATAATACATGTTGCTAACATGTTATTTATCACGACCAGTTATGTAACTCATTCCAAAACGTGTCTCTGCACCCCCCCCCCCCC
>NW_023339762.1:1914036-1925362 GCF_004916995.1 Morone saxatilis | reverse complement strand
TTTCCACTTTCAGCGGATGAATGTGGAAAACATCCTTCTAGTGTCAAACTCTGCACATACAGCATTCAAACAGCACACTGTAGGAACAAGAAGGAAAACTGATTTGAGTAACTTTAAGTCTGCAGGTAGGAGTAAAGGTGATGGATTTGTACTTTTATCTTTCATTAAAGTCCAAAATTTCCTTTTTTTTTAGTTTGAGCAGTTTGGACCCTGGTGTTGGCAGATCATTGGTGTTTTCTTGGTCTTTGGTGTCCATTTGATCCTTGCTGTTTTAACAATTTAGCTTGGGGTCACGTGATGAGAACTGAGCAAACTCCATACTATTCCCAAGTTGAAGAGTGAACTTTGGGGCTCCTAAGGAACTTTATTCAAACTAAAATCCCATTGCAGATGTTATGATATCTGTCCATAGTAAATACCATCAAAACAGCCATTTGTTTTTCTATTTTACACTTCGCTTAAGGTACAAAACTATGGCAGCATATTGCTGTCATGCCACAAAAACAAACACGGATCAATATCATGTTATAACGTGAAAAGTTTATTGTTGATGTTTTACACGTTATTACGACATACAAGCTTATCACGTTATGACAAGAAACTCTTCTTGTTATAAAATTGTACACTATTATCTTATTAAAGGTATTTAATAAGATAGTGTATATTGTTATTGTTATGTTTCTTGTTTTAATGTGATGTTTGTGTGTTGTGATAACGTGAAAATGTCTTGTTATAATGTGAACTTATATTGTTTATAACTTATGACACATTATATCAGTGTTATAACAGTAAGTTATCATGCTATAACAAGATAAATAGTATATTGTTATAACTAAAAAAGGTTATATATGTCGTGATAATGTGAAAATATCTAGTTATAATGTTAAAAAGATCTTGTTATAACAATAAACTTTTCACATTATTACATGATTCTGATCCCCATTTTTTTTTCTGGTGTGGCAGCAATAATCTTCTGTACAAAACACCTAAATTAGGTCAGTTTTGGTTAAAATGGAGTTGGAGTTGGAGTTAGCTAAACCAATTACAATTTTCCCTTCAGCTCATCTATTAAGTCTGGTGCCTGTGTTTGAGACTTGACTCGTTAATGAGTTCAACCTGACCTGTAAAGAACACATTTTCAAAACCTTCAGCTGGTTCATGTTGCTAAAATGACCCTTCACTAGAGCCTCTGTGTTCTGCTGGGCCTCAGATAATGTAGCATTGTGTCCACTGACCGTGCACAATTCACAGGAAAACAAGATAACCCTTCTGTCCTCGGATAAGGAACACAATCACCAGTCTGAATGACCTCTATTCTGTTCTGGACTCTGATGTCCTTGTGACGAGTTTGAACAACCTTGTTTGGCTTTTTTTGAAAGCAGAAATGTGTAGTTCCTGTAGCTATACAGCTCTTTTTCAGGCGGTAGTTAATGAGTGTTAAAGGAGAAGCAGACCTTAAAACATCACCAGTATGTGGGTGGGTTGAGTTGTACTTGCCCTGATGTAAAGTCTTGCTTCTGTGTCATTTGAAGCAATAGTGAAGCGCTGCACTCCTACTTTGTCACCACACTTTTCATTTGATGTGAATCATGTTTCTGTAACCCGCTGCACAGATCTGATTGTCTGAAGTTGGTCAACCTTCAACAAGCCACAGGCCGTCCCTCTTTGACCTCAATGCACTAACCTATCAAACCTTTAAATCTGTGAATGTACACCTCTCTTCTTCCAGACAATTACATTTAATCTTCCTTTCTCTTTACGCTCTGAAATTGTGTCTATCCTGTCTATGCAAAGCGATGCTTCAAAGAAGGGGTTTTTGAACCAAAGGTAACATAATCTGTGGCAGCTTGCGTCCAACACAATCATTGAACTGAAAAGTCATAAGAGGAAAAAGTGCTGCTGCAATAACCTGTCATATGCAAAGTATTTTAGACTTCCTTCCAAGATACAGTATACAATGTATGATAGCAATGTAATAATCTCAAATGTAAATACCTACCAATAAAACTGTTACAAATGACAGATGTTTGTGTGTGCTTTGTTGTGAAAATTTAGATGTAGGTTTTGTAATATAGGCCAGTCCTTCTTGTTTTAAAGGGGTGTAAGAAAACTTTAAAAATATACACAGTAGGCCTATAGCTCAGCATTTTATTCACTTCTGTATGGAAAACTAAATTACATTTTTTTTAAAGTTTAGATTATTATTTAAGATCTAAACTTTGAAGACCTTAACACGTGCTATATTATATTCACCGAGCCGTTCACTCTGATAAACATACATAAAATACTAATGTATTAATCACTGTTTTTGCACAACTTCTGAGTTATTGTGTTCACTGTTTGGCGTTCATTGTACATTTATAGGTTGTTCTGTACTGTTGTTTTATAGAATATAATATAAAACATCCTTAAAAGATGTCATGTGTAAAAGTAAATAAACATAAACATAAAGTATGTCATATGTTAGTTTACTCAGTGATAGAAAGGGACTAGTTGGGAACCACTGATACAGGCAATATGTACAATATACAGTGCATTTGTATTCCCTGTCTTATTATGCTGTGCCACTGCTATAGCACGAGTTACACCGCCAGGTGGCGGCAGCAGCAGTCTGTTCACTGTTATCATTCGTCAAGTTGTTAGTATTAGTCATAGGACAGAAAAAAACAATAAAAGTAATTCGCACTTTTAATTTAGCGAAGCTATTAGCTATAGCATGTTCTTGGTTGGGTTGGAGAATATGTGTCTACTGTCATTTTTAGGGCACGTGTTTGCCATTCGCTATTATATTCTGAAGGTTTTAACCGGAAGTTCTGTTTGTATGTATCAGCCAGCTTGTCGGTATACGCAGTGTTGGTTTGGTTGAGTCGAGGCAGAGCTGTCACATCTACTAGCTAACGCACTAGACACTGATATGTCAAGAGCAACCTGTCCCCTCGCAACATAGGGCTGTAACGAGTTCATCTCTTCACGTATCCACCTTTGGGTAGGGTCAGAGGATAGAAATCTGGGCGGAGAGCAGAAGAGTGAGATGAAATGACAACGTCAACATTACAGGTAGGCTACTGTTTGCTAGCTGACGTTAGCTTGCTAGCCCGTACAGCAGCTTGAGTGCGAGCTAACGTGCTAGCAGAACAGCTGACGCTAAAGCCCGCTAACGTTGTCAGCAAGCCAGTTTAGTCAACTGAGCCTGCGAACACCACTGCTTTCATTACATTGTCTTGAACATATTTAACTGCAACTGTTGTTCTAGTACTAGCTAGCAGCATAGTATACAAGCAGTGATATTGTCTAACAGCTGGCACATGAATATGCGGATTGCTAACGCTGAAGCTCTCCGGGAGGATGTAACAGTACCAGCCGCTGTCTCACTGTTAGCTGGGCTGTGGCCCCTGCCCGCACACAGTTAACACGAAGGAACCAGGACTGGCGTAACGGAACGTTTTAGTCTGGTGATTGGTTCTAAAATGGTCCAGTAGGTTTAGTTGTAGAATCAGAGAAACTAACAGGATCTAAAGGCACAACATGTCAGCTGTATAACGGTGCTTTGTTTTGATTGAAGCTCCAGTGTTGACATGTGCAGGCTGATATGAGTATGACTAGCAACATGTGTACATTCCCTGCCTCATGTCTGTGTCTCCATCCCCAATCTACCTTCCACCTGTATCTGTCCTCGGACTGTATTCCTCTGCATCTGTTGCAGAAAGCGATTGATCTTGTTACCAAAGCCACAGAGGAAGACAAGGCAAAGAATTATGAGGAGGCCTTGCGCCTGTACCAGCATGCTGTGGAATATTTCCTACATGCCATCAAATGTGAGTACTGCAGCCCGGACAGGTAGCTCATCTAGTTCAACACCCTTCTGTTGGTACATCGGTGGGTTTCACTCACATTGTCGTATGGAATTTATTTCCTTCAGATGAGGCCCACAGCGACAAGGCAAAGGAGAGTATACGAGCAAAGTGCATGCAGTACCTGGACCGAGCGGAGAAACTTAAGGACTATCTGAAAAATAAAGACAAACAGGGCAAAAAGCCCGTCAAGGAGGCACAGAGCAATGACAAGTAGGCTGCCCGTCTTCTGCCCTTTCAGAAAACATGTTCAAGTCTGTGGGCTTTGCTGTATTAGTGTTAACCTCTGTTTGTGTCTGATCTAGGAGTGATAGTGACAGCGAGGGTGAAAATCCAGAGAAGAAGAAACTGCAGGAGCAACTTATGGGTAAGTAAATGTGCATGAGAGCCGGATTATCTGATGTTTGTGTGATATTAAATCGATGTGGTCCACATTAGAATTAGTGATAGTTCCATTATCTGGCATTTTGGGATAATTGGCATTGGCTGTTGTCTGTACTCACAAGGCCAACAAACAGAAAATGTCTGCAGACACATCTGCATGCAGCGGTGTCAGTGTAGCTGCTGTGGAACAATGTTACCACTCCCCCTTGTGAGTTTTCAGAAGATGGTGAAAAAGCACTCTCATGCATCCTGTTGTAAACATATGCCTGCATTTTCTATAGAATAAAATAAAATTTGTTTTATTATATTGTTTTATTTTATTATTTATCTTTGTTTTGTTATTGGCATTATATATATCGGGCATGGCAGCCTTGCTCTTTAAATATCGGCATTAGACACTGAAAAGGCCATATCAGCCGACCACTAGTTACAGTGGATACGATACAGTTCGCCTGGTTATTGTGTATAATTGAATAACACTACACTGCTTCTAAATGGAAAGATCTTCATCTTAAGTGTTTTATAATGAGGATTTTTTTTAAATCAAAAGTAACTTTTTTATGAGTAGTAGTCTTGGTTCAGTACTACAGATGTACAATAACCTTTTAAAGGTACAGTTCAGGGTGGGGTTGTCGGTCTTAATCCTGCTCTGTCTTTGTGTCCAGGTGCTATTGTAATGGAGAAACCCAATGTCAGGTGGAATGATGTGGCTGGACTAGAGGGAGCTAAGGAAGCTCTGAAGGAAGCCGTCATCCTGCCCATCAAGTTCCCCCACCTCTTCACAGGTACTGTGCGATCTACTCGCTACCCACCAGTTATCCTACAGTGACATCAGAAAGGTAAAAAGATATAGCAGCGTGTGCAACACCCTCTGTTGATGATGTGTCCTTGAACACAATGGTTCCATTCAAAACTGGTGGAAACGTGGGCTGGTTCACTTCAAGGTCCCACGAATCTTGAAGGGAACCAGTTGAATGAACCAGAGCTCATTTGGTGGAAAAACACGAGAATGGACAGACACTGAAATGATTTAAGAGGTGCTTGTGACTGTTAGTTGACACAGCAGTTCTTGTTATCACGTTAACCTCCATGCCTGTTTCAGTTATAGTTTACAGGCTGTCAAACAGTACTCTAGTCATTTTTTGTACCCCATCATGACCATCACTTCTGCTCTCTGTGTTCTCAGGCAAGAGGACTCCGTGGAGAGGCATTCTGCTGTTCGGCCCCCCAGGCACGGGAAAGTCGTACCTGGCTAAGGCCGTAGCCACCGAGGCCAACAACTCCACCTTCTTCTCTGTCTCCTCCTCAGACCTCATGTCCAAGTGGCTGGGAGAGAGTGAGAAGTACGTCTCTTCCTCTGAAGCTGCATTCGAGACAGGAAAAGTTTATTGTTGTAAAGAACCATAGATGTTCATTTTATTAGAATGTAAACCTGACTCTTAATCATATTATTATTTTTATATTATTGTATTATTGTTATAGAAACACTCTGAAACACTCAGTCATAGAAAAATACCTTTTGCAGTATTTACACTTATTTCTCTTATTCTATTTTTAATATTTTAATCAAAGATAACATGAGTGAATCATAATAAAATACACATCAGAGACTAGAGGACGTATCCTAGTTTTGAAACTGCTCAAACAGTGTAATGACGGACTGCAACAGACTGACAGCCCTCTCAGTCTTGCTTGTTGTCACTTATAATATTGCTGTCCTCTCTCTCCATCTCACCCTGTGTCTCCCAGGCTGGTGAAGAACTTGTTTGACCTGGCTCGCCAGCACAAACCCTCGATCATCTTCATCGATGAGGTGGACTCGCTGTGTGGCTCCAGGAACGAGAACGAGAGCGAGGCTGCCCGCCGCATCAAGACAGAGTTCTTGGTCCAGATGCAGGGTGAGCCTAATGAGACAATCGGACTGACGCACACTGAATGCAGTGTCAGATCATGTATACTGTATGTACTGTACAAGTGACAGTAGAAAACTACAAAGTCATCGTAAATATGCAAGTACATAACCGTGCACCAGAGTTGACCGCAGCTCTCTGGTTTTTGTAGGTGTGGGAAACAACAACGATGGTATCTTGGTGCTCGGAGCCACCAACATCCCATGGGTGCTAGACGCTGCCATCCGCAGAAGGTCAGAGGTCGCTTCAATACTCCACGGTTAAATTCATTAAAGACCATAATTCATTGGCAAGTAGTACTAGAGGGGAGTTCCAGTTGGGCAGTAAATCACCAATTTAACCTTTTTAACTCAAGTATATTTCAATAGACATGCAAAGACAACAACAGTGTCAGTGTCAGAACAGGACATATGACACACCTGCCGGGTCCTGTCAGTCCATGGGAGTTTTTAGTAGGAACTCCGAGCATAAATATTCAAACTAACAATTCACATGGCACATACACATATCTGCAGGTCAATACGTATCAAAATGTCTAAATCCCATAAATCTAGCACGTTAAGGGGCCAGTGTGTAGGATTTGGTGGCATCTAGAGCTGTAGTTGCAAATTGCAACTCATTCAAACGAGCTTCCAAGTGTAAGTCTATTGTGAGTCAAGTCTATTGACATGAATGAACTATTCAATAACCTTTATAGCTATGTTTTCATTAGTGTATAATGACCTGACAATAAGAATTGATGTGTGTTTGTTACTGTAAAATGAGCCCTTTATCTCTACAGTAAGTCACCCTCCATGGAAGCTGCCATGTTTAACCGCCATGTTTCTACAGTAGCCCAGGACGGACAAACCAAACACTGGCTCTAAATAGGGCTGTTTGCATTTTTTTGTGCATTTGGCAGCCACCGTAGTTTATTTCTGATGCTTGGAAAGGGAGGGTGAGGTAGCTGCGACTACACCGCTACATGCTACTAAACCTTACACACCGGAGCTTTAAGTGAGCTGGCTAATGTTAGCTGGGCTCTCTTTGGTCTGAAATCCAGCCTCAGGCAGCTTTCAGAAGCTCTTTAAAATTTTAAATGTGTCTGAAACCTGCAAGCACGGCGTTTATGCTAACTAAACAGCTGATGAACGTGCTATTGAATGGAACTTGTCCTCTGTCATGTGTCAGATTTGAGAAGCGTATCTACATCCCTCTGCCGGAGGA
This sequence comes from Morone saxatilis, assembly GCF_004916995.1. Classification (NCBI taxonomy): domain Eukaryota; kingdom Metazoa; phylum Chordata; class Actinopteri; family Moronidae; genus Morone; species Morone saxatilis. The sequence goes on along the minus strand of NW_023339762.1, from coordinate 1,918,011 downwards.
GCCAGCTCGGACTCAGATGTTTCGTCTTCATCTGGGCAACACGCCACACAGCCTGAGCGAGGCCGACCTGCGGCAGCTCTCCCGCAAAACAGACGGCTACTCCGGCGCAGACATCAGCATCATCGTCCGGGACGCTCTCATGCAGCCTGTTCGGAAGGTCCAGTCTGCCACGCACTTCAAAAAGGTGACACTAAACTCTACTGAAAACTGCACGTTAAATCTCGAATCCTGTTAATAATCTTCCCGTTACTACTGAGCTTTATTTCTTCGTACTCCTGCAGGTTCGTGGCCCATCCCGAAGCAACAACCAGATGATGGTGGACGACCTCTTGACTCCTTGTTCCCCCGGTGACCCTGCAGCCATAGAGCTGACCTGGATGGATGTGCCTAGTGATAAGCTACTGGAGCCCATAGTTTGCATGGTGAGATACACACAACAATGCTGCAGCTCTTCATTTCAGATCGCCATAGTAACTACTAGACAAGAAAATTCCACTAAACTGGACTAAATCTCCATAATTTTTTAATGGAACACACCCCGTCCATAAACCTAACACTGTGACTTTGATATTTATGAGATAAAACTAAACTATTGATCTGTTTGAGAACAACATAACACAACAACATACACCAGATCTCAATCAGACAATTAGTAGTGTAGTAAGTAAGTGTGGGACAAGCAACAACAACACACCGTATAACAGCTCAAATCAGCTGTTTCTGCTGCTGAAGTTGGAAAGTAAATTACAGATTGTGTGCAAATACAATACAATTACAATTCATTTAAAGCTGCAGTAGGTTACTTTTATAAAAGTAACTTTTGTCATATTTCCGGCTCTGATTGGTTGTTTTCATTCAGGCCCGTTGGATTCTTTAAATACCATTAGAAGCAATAGGAGGAGCCTCAAGTTCTACTGTCGGATATAGTGAAAGTTTCAATTATATTGACAAAGTTATTTTTATAAAAGTTGCCCACGTAACAGCTTAACACAGCAGTTATGATGTTTGTATTTTTCATTTGTTTTTTATTTGTTGTTAATTCTGTTTCCGGAGTGGGTTAGCTTGTTTCACTTTATTTTTGGTAAAATTTTTACTGCTTTCAGTGTTTTTATGATAATCTGGGCGATATTATTCAGAATAGGATTTGACTGTGACTAAAACTAAAGACATTTCCTGTATTATTGGTATTTTATGTCCGTTAGTTTTGTAAGGACACATATTGTTTCGTCTAGCTTCAGAAAAAAAGGAAAACTAGCATTTATTTTTATTTCAGTTAACTAAAATGTTTTCCCATACTTTTAGTTTAGTTTTCCACAGCGCCGTTGTCAGTCCAAAAACCTCTCAGCTGTACCCCTCAATGTCTGTCAGATAGAATGGATCCTATTCCTACACGTGATCCACAGTAACAGAGTTCAACCGGTGGCAGTCAGCCAGGGCGTACACTGGATGGAGGAACTGAATGTGTGCTCTCCTGCTTCCTTTGCAGTCGGACATGCTGCGCTCTCTGTCCACCACCCGTCCCACAGTCAACACTGAAGATCTGCTGAAGGTCAAGAAGTTCACAGAGGACTTTGGTATGGAGGGCTGAGAGACAGAGCCCCACCTGTCCCCAGGGTCACCAGAAGGCTCAAACTGCTCCCATGAACCCCCCCCCCCACCCCCTTTACCATCCTGTAGACTTTCATCTCTCTGCTAAGTGCTTGGTTCGCTGCCTCTCATGGATTTCAAAATACAATGACTGGTCTGTTCGAACAGAGAGAGAAATGTCGTATTTCTTACTTCTCGTCATCCAGGCCAGTGTTTTTGAATCCTTAGAGGAAGTTGACCAAATGCTACAATAGAAAACCTTGGTGTGATTTGGTAGTTGGACAATAGAGCCCACGTCTGTCCCCTCCAATTTCAGACACAGCTACAGCGTATTCACTACAAGAACTTCTCATCTAACCTGCATCGATGCGAGGAAAGCCGCATTTGGATCTAAACGCGTAGAGTCTGCACCCCTCGGAGCCGATTCTATCTGACTGAAGGACTGTACATTTTGTTTCCATTGTGCACTTTGCTTTGGATCGCAATGAAGGACAGCGACGTCTGAAGAAGAAAAAAAAGAAGAAGATAGCTCTCCTGCCAGGCATGCAAGTGTGTGAATGCATCTCAGTGTTTTTATTGAACTTGTGTGTCTTAATGTGTTTGTCTATTTGTCAAGAGCCCTGTTATTTTGTTATTTAATGGAAGGGTTGAATGAATCGATCCGGCCTGTACCTCAGCGCTAGCAGTGCGAGTGAGGCATTCATGTTCAATATTTACAATACGAGAGACGTGCTTGATTGAGAGAGTTTTTAAAAAAATCCTCTAGTTGCTCTTTAAAAGCCACTGTGGTCATTTAGTAGCTGCTCTGGAGCTTTCGGTACATGTTCTTCCTCAGTAGATGGAGTGAGCCAACTTGTGGTATTGATTCCATTTTTCTTTTCTGTTAGGACTTCTCATCCATGTTGGCTTAAAAGCTGAGGTTCAAAGTTTGTATTTAGTAACTGTTCTGGAGCTTTTGATTATATCACACGATGTTCATCAGCATGCTTTTAAGCCAGCATGGATGAGAAGTCCTAAAATGTTCAGGAACAAAATAGAAATCTACAATTCCACAGCAAACTCTTGATCACCCTCACTGTGTTGATGTAGATCATGCAACGTGAACAAAAGTTCCACAACAACTACTGAATAGACCTAGTGGTGAGATTGTGCTCATCTGACGTTTCCAATGTCAGGAATGAACTTTGAATTTTTAATCGGCTCAAATGAGAGCACTGAGCCGTACTGTCAGGACTTTTTGTTGGATTTGATTTTATTGATTTTTGTGTTGCAGTCTGTTTCCTCAGTTCTCAGCTCTTACTTAAAAAGAATCAATCAAGCGCATCTCTTTCAATCTGAACATTTAGATTCTGTTTAGTTTGCCCTGGCATACGTTGTTCCACAGTGTTACTGAACACTATTTATACCACATGTGTGATCACATGTAACTTGACTGACTAATAGAGATACAGTATGTTTACACTTAGTGTTTCCTTTGTTGATGTTTCATGACGGAGCTCCAGTCAAAGTCCTGTGTGTTTTTTCTTTTGGGAGGCAAATATACACACCAAGTTTTAATGTGAGACAGACACAACCATCCATTTCCTCCTCAAGCTCATATAGCGTTTGTCCTGTTGTCAGTGAACGGTGAGGAGCTGGCCACGCTGGCTCTCAAGAAGCAGGGTCAGACAGTTTTAAATGGTCTTTTAAATCAAACTGCTATTGGATGTTTGTTCTGTACCAGCTCTCTGACCTCTCACTATCAGGACCACAGGCTTGTCTGGCGAACTCGGTGATGGGACTTCTTGTGATAGCTCAGTGCTGTGTGTTTGTGGAGGTACACACTGGTCCAGTGGAAGGTCAAGTCATTAACGTCCCTGTAAGGGAACGTAACCTGCCGCTGGCCATGTAACCATTACTACTAATTTATCCTGCATTAATAAAAACTGACATTTCAAATGAAAAAGGGCACAGTTGCTGGTTTGACATGTTTATTATGTTCAATAGCTGGGGCTTTAAACATGTGAAGAGGCTCTAAAGCAACAGACTCTATCCCATCAGTCATGTTCTCTACCTGTTTACTGACCGCCTGAACACAACAAGTCTACCAGTTTACAGCACTTATCAGTGATTTACTAAAGAGGCCACTGTTCATTTACAGTACGTTATGGGCAATCAAGATGAGGCTCTTCAAGAGAGCCCTTAGGAAATATGCTTATTCACTTTTTCACCCAAAGTTGGATCATCTAACCATTGACTAAATATAGTGGACAGAGCTTTGGGGTCTGTGAAGTGAAACCAATATAATGCATTTAAACCTGCAGCCAGCAGGGCGCAGCTTCATAGGGTGCAAAAAAGAAGTACGTTAGTATTGAGTCTTATGGGGAAATTAGCCTACTTCTCACTTGA
>NW_023339762.1:1911419-1913936 GCF_004916995.1 Morone saxatilis | reverse complement strand
CCCATTTAGAGTATAATAGACCATGGCAGGGCTACCTTGGGATTGACAGTGAGCATTGTTTCCTGTTACATACGAGTTGAAACTAAGCGAAGTGCGTCACCGCTGTTACCTCTGAAAAACTCATGGTGACAGCCATAATGCCAAACTCGAGGCTTCAAAACGGTACTCCACAAACCAAGTGATAAGAAAGTGAATAAGCGTATTTCCCAAAATGTTGATCTATAACAACTTACTGGAAGCGAGAAGATTCTTGGGTACAGTATTTTACCTCAAGGACACTTGGACAGGACACAAAGCTGGTCAGCAACACATACTGATGGTTTGCGGGGATCAAACCTGAGATCTTAAAGCTCCCGTTCCATTTATTTTTTCACAAAATCTTTCAGGCAAGATTCTTCTACTTCAATCTTATTTTCTCTAATACAGTTAAAAAACTCCTAAGAGGCCTGTGTGCAGCGCTCAAGCAAAATGTGACATGCTCTACACATGGACACAGCCTTGGCATATTTGTCAAGGCAGTTTCGTCCTCATTTCCTTCACCTTGGCAGCAATATGAATAATAACAAATACTAACACACAGTGCTGCAAACCACTGCATCCATGTGTCTATAATGTGCAGTTACAGCCTTTTTAAAATACCACATTGTCTCTGCAACATTATACTGAACGAGTTCTGTGTAAACAGTTCAAGGTTTTAATCTGTGCCACAGAATTAAAAACCTCACAAGCAAATCCTAGTCCCACGTGTGAACAGAAACTAACATCCATTCTTTCAATGCACATTTCTGAGAATGCCACCGCCACAGGCTCGTCTCTGACTTAAATGTCTCATCGCCATTTTCATCTTCATCACACTTTGGCCCGCTTTGAGTGGCTCTCCGCCGGAGGAGCGGCCCGCTTGTTACGATGGTGGGGGAAGGTTGGCATCAGCTCTGGCTCGCAGGCTGCACAGAGAAGCGGATGCAAAAGATTAATGACTTGAGGTACATCAGAGGGCAGGGAGTACAGCTGATACATTGTGCAAAATCACTTTACTCACGTAGAGGTTTCTCTTTGAAGTACGAACTCTCCAAACAGTCTTTGGCAGTAGCTCTGGGGCAGGAAAACAGACAACAGCTCTTAACAACTGTAAAGATACAGTGGAGTCACAATGTCTCACTCCCTCTGTCTGTGTTGCTATCGCAGTTACAATGATATGTGAGGTAAAATGACCATTTTTGTCTATGGAGTCTGGTGGAGAGCGATAGTGATATTACGGCTCTTTCTGGTTAAACAGAAGCTCTCTCTCTGTAGGGATCCTTTCCATAATGTTGTCAGACACAATCTGTGCCTGTCAGTGACAAAAAACTTTAGCGGACAAAGTCAATTTTGTTGATGTTTTATTTCTGTCCCATTGTTTTGGTCTGATGCTGCTCTAAAATCCAGTGAATCTGGTATATATAGCCTTTCTTTGTGAATTTATGATAAATATAACAATACTGTTGAAGCCCTTAGATGTGGAACCCAGGGAAGATCTCTGACACAGGCTCAAATTAAGTGTGTTAGTGTAAATCTAAGCGACTAGAATTAGAATGTTGGACTTCAGAGACCCCTTGAGTTCCTCAGAGGACCAGTTTGTCGTCACTGAAAGGATGACTCACCACCACCTGTTGTCACACACAAGAGAGTGTGTGAACCTCAGAAACACAACTAATCTCTCTCTAACTAAGAAATGCTTATTGATCATTCCTCAATATTTATAGTTAGGAATTTAATACATAGTGTGTCGGTGTATATAAAGTGTGATTTGTGCCATGGATCTATCAGAGTAATCATCTTGATTACACCCAGAAACAAACGACACATTATCTAACCATGTCGACCTGAGAACATCGCTGGTAGCTTTAACTATTTTTATTCACAGGGAGGAGGCACACGATCTTGATTGCAACCTAGCACTAACCATGGCAACGCCACCGGACTAGAGGAACGGAATTGCAGATTCTTCATACTTTAAGGAAACAGCTGGGTCATTCCATGGTAACAATGGAGTGACGGTCTCCAGCGCATCATCATCATGGCATCAGCAGGTTTTTAAACAGCACACACTGAATGAATCCATATCACTGAGTGGGCGGTGAACTGCTAACTTCCTGATATGAAGAAACTTATGTATAAATACTGTATCATGGGCATAATGGGCAGCGGAAAGTATCTTTACTCAAGTACTGAACCTAAAGCCTAACACCTGCACACAGGCACCTGTTTCCATAGGAGAAAGAGGCAGACACACGTACAGGTGTACATGATATGGCCTGAATCTCCTCACATAGTGTGTCTGTGTGTGTGTCTGTGCGTGTCTGTGCGTGTGTGTCTGTACCTGCGCTGTGGGTTGTACATGAAGAGCAGGTTGAGCAGCCTGTGTCCAGCATCCGACAGCCAGGTGAATTTATTCTTCAGGTTGTTGTACGGCTGCTTCCTCAGACTGTACTGACCGATGAGTGGCAGCTGAGAGAAACCCTGGGACGGACACACACA
>NW_023339762.1:1901171-1911319 GCF_004916995.1 Morone saxatilis | reverse complement strand
TCAAGTGAGAAGTAGGCTAATTTCTCCATAAGACTCAATACTATCAGTGTGTTATTGCAGCCCATGGAGCTGCCCCCTGCTGGCTATTAGAAAGAATGCAGATTTAAGACACTTGGGCATTTACTTCACTTTACACACTAACATCATTATGGTGTGTGTGTGTATGTGTGTGTGTGTGTGTGTGTACTACCTCTCCAGTTGGCTGCCAACAACCACTTCTTTCAGCTCCACTATGTTGGGATGTCTCAGTCTCAGCAGCAGGGTGATCTCTCTGAGGCTACTGATGGGGATCCCTGACAGAGAAAGAGCGGCTCAACAACTCTTACAGCTCATTTTAAAAACCAAACTACAGAAACAATAAGAAAACTTGGAATAAAAGTGTTCAGGGATTTTTTAACACCATGGGACAATTCCTGTAAACAAACTTGGGATTCAATTTATGAATTCATGCCAATATTTTTGCAACACTAAAGGTGGACTGAAGGATCGCAGGATGATAAGGTTAGCTGCTACGTCCATCACTGTTCCAGAGCAAGAACTACTAGCTCAACTCCTCTAGCGCCACCATCAGGCCAAAATGTCCACATGTATAGAGGAGATATTAAAATCTTAATGGACATATTGTACATACACAAACACCAAGTTTAAAGCACTCTAAAAACACACACACATATGACTCAGACTTAGAGCTCTTACCATCTTTCTCTTTGTCCATCCGGACCTTCTTCAATGCGACAATCTCATCTGACTTGGTGTCCCGGGCTCGGTCTATATTAAGAAGAGACAGTTTATCTAGTTGGCACTTAAAATGGTCTGCTATTTTGGTTTCCTTGTCGAACCAATCTATAGTTTCCAACATTAATGACTTACACACAATGCCGTAAGTTCCTTCTCCTATGCGGTTGAGTTTCTCAAACTCTCTGACACTTCTGCAGCTCCCAAACTGAAAGAGAGAGTGAAAAAATCAAGAAAAGGCACAGAGGCCCTCTGCACTTCAGTGAACTGCATGTGTCATGCTCGTCTGCAGCAGTAGTTAAGAAGACTTTATGTAGTCAGCGCATTTTGATCACAAAATTACCTAATCCCTGAGACAACATCTTATCTTATCGTAATTATATACAGCTCTGCCTGGTTTGTATCAACTTGGGGGTCCTTGACACCAAAAAGGTTGAGAACCACTGCTCTAAAGGATAACACTTAAAGAATAAATGTGCTTAATGGACAGACACTAGGAAGATGCACTTTTTCTCTGGATAGCTCCATGCGACATATGACTTTTTTGTGTATTCAAATCAATTTAGGTAAATATTTAGTGAAGTTGAAATGAAGTGATGAACAACAAGACATCAATAGAGGGATGTAATTGTGATTATCAAAGTAAACAGTGGCCTTGATCCACTAAGAAGAACTGGCTCTGTGGGGAATTCGGAATTACCTAACTGGAAAACAAAACAACTTGCCAATGCACAGGCTATCCCAAAGATGTTTACAAAGTCCTAAAAGAGGCATTCTGAGGGTTAGGAGGACACAGCAAGGATTTACAGAGGAATCTGATGACGTGGAGAGTTGGGTGCTTATGTGTTGGTGGAAGCCAGTAATAAGATTGGCTGATGCTGGGGACAATGAATGAAGTAACGTAGTTAAGTGTACAGACTTCACCCTGAAAATTAAGTAAGCTACAAAGCAAAGGCGCCTTGCTAATTAATTACTTTTCCACAGTGTAAACTCATTAGCTCAGTTAGGATATCTCACACAGAAAGAGTAATGCCAAACTCCATTTAAAAATCTGCCATTTTATTAACTGCCTTGCTTATTAGTGAACACTGACTGCCTATTTATCAGAAAGGGTCGGCCCATCGTCAATAGCTTTTAAGAATTTCAATCCTGTTTCAATTTGCAACTTATACAACATTTTAAGGGATTCTTAAATACAGTAAGCCGGTTCACAGTGCTCTTGCTATGGCATCATAAAGTTTTGTATGAGGGTTGTGATTGAGAGAAAGACAGCTTCACAGTGACATCTAATTTTCCTATAATACTGTATGTTGCCTTTTTCAAAAGATGCCGAATTTCTGACTAACCAATCTAGATATGTGATCAGTGTTAACTTCTGTTCAAAGAGTGCTGTACCGTCGGGGATAAGCAGGCTATCGTTAAACTACCAGAGTCCTGAACAGGATATGGTCACTCCACACTCGGAGCTAACGTTAATTCTCTTACCCTATCATTTTGAGGCACTGTGAAGGTTTTATTGTTCTTGATGGACTTGAGCTTTATAGGGTCCGGTTCGTCCTCTCCTACGGTGTCCATTATTTGCTATATGATTGTTTTCAGCCTCAGAAGACGAGAGTATTGACCGTTATGGCTTTAACTCAACGGGCAGCCGGTCGCTCCGGTGAGCGCCGCCATTCTGTTTAGTTTCGGGCCATCAAACGGCCAACAAAGTGCTTTCCCGGAGATTTGAACAGGCAGCGACACCGTGTGTAAACACGTAGCTTCTGCGGTTCTGCAGCAGGGTTGTATTATTGTGAAGTCCATTTAGAGTCATTCTTGGAAGACTGGAATTAAAAAATATACATATATGTCCGTTTTTAAACAGCTCTGCCTTCCCATTTGTTTATAAGGCATGATGCAGTCACACTAGTCCACAGGTGTTACCAACGATATGATTTAAGGTTGAATTCCATTTAGTGTAGCAAAGCCTTTCCAGTGTGCTAACATGCACAACAGCAGCACCCTGACGCCGTTTGACGACCTGAACGGAACAGAACCTTAATTAGTATCATTGCTAACAACTGTGTTAACTTCTATTTCATGTCAAAATGGCTGCTGTGAAAAAGCTCAATTTTTGGGAGAGAATGGATGTAGTAACAGAAGTACTAGCAGTAGTAGTAACACTTAAAGGGCTACTGCAGCAATTTATTCTTGCACTTCTATAATGTTGGGGGACTCATATGGCATCTTTGAAAGAATGGACACACTTAAAGCAGCAAGAGCTTAGATATCCTGGGTTTAAGTTCCTAATATGGGTCAAGATACTTCCTAATCCTTTACACAACCAGTAAGAACATTTTCTTTATTAGAGCCTGCATGCTAACTGCCCATATCTTTCCACCCTTCATCTTTTAACGTTGATTACTTCATCAAGCTTATTTTCTCTGACAGGACAAATCGTACTCCTGAGCATGGAGGTATTATTTAGAACCTGTATACAGCATCACCACTCAACCTTGTTTACAATTTTGCCCAATGACCAAAATGGCCCCAATGGCCCACTGCAGCAAAAACATTCCCTGTGGCCCAAAAAGCATTTTCCCCTTACATGCCCATTAGCCAATAATTCGGACAACCATTTCTGCACTTTCAAAACTGTACATTTTACATTTTACTTGTGGTATACATTATATTTATTACCATTCTAAAACTGTACATTTTACCTTGTGTATATAGTATTGTATCGTATATATATATAATATATATATATATATATATGTTCTTAATATGTTATATGTGGTATGTATATATGTTGTATGTTGATCTGGAGTTGTAACGAAAGTAATTTCCCCCTGGGATTATTAAAGTATTTCTGATTCTGATAAAAGACATGTCTGTAAAACTGTTGAAACAAGGCCTATTATGTCTCCTCTCTTTTTAGCATATGCAGCAGGCGAACAGCACTGTACTTCCCTTCGCCTCAACACCAACAACTAACTGTTATGAATTGGCGCTATACAAATAAAATTGAATTGAATTAACCCTCGGGATAATCCCTGCTGACGTCATAAGTCTTGTTCCATTTATCTCAACACTTAAGTGAACTAGGTGAGATCAGCCCCAACAATGGAGCTCACTCTATAGGTGTGTAAACTATAACTTTTATTTATTTACCAGGGAAAACGCACATAATCAGCATTTCAGGTTACACAAGTAAATGTGTCGAAGTTATAGAGCTCATTTTCATCCATATGAATATCACGGATCAAATTGCCTTTCAGTTTCAGTTTTTCATTAAAATGAGTCTGTGGGTATTTCTGATGATTGGCCTACAAATGGGGGTTCATCCATGATAGTTTGTTAAATCCAGTTCAGCTCCCCCACCCACTTTCTCTCTGCTCTCCAAGTGGCCTCTGTGTGACCTATGCCAGGGGCTGAGGGTGAATCAATGAAGTGGAACAGCTAACGAAACGCAGCCTTATTCTCATTGGATTGAATAGGCACCATCTTGACATCTGATTTCTACTTTTTATAATACCTTACCTACAATAACCTATGCTCCAGAGCAACAACTGTCTATATACACTGAATAGTACTCCCCCATGATAAGTAAACTGATCTCCATGTGTAGAGTCAGTAAAGTTCCTCTTTGTGAAACCTATGAAATATGATTGTCAATTATAAATACTGCAACTTTTAGGATGTGAATACTTCTACTATGTTTATAGTTTATAGTATGTGCTGCTCTCTCCGATCTCACTCTCACTCATGTTTGATTCCCACTTTACCTCCTGTGACGGGACATGCTGAGTCACTTTTTGGCCATGAATTTCTTCCCCACTACAACTGGTGTGGAAGAAGGCCTCCGCTCTTTGATGGCATCGGCTATAGTCATCTTGGTCGGCGAGGCGTATATATCTTCTCGTGATGGAGCAGTGACGAGGATGGTTGGTGGGCCTGAAGAGGAGTTACCTGAATCCAACTCAGTGATGGACTGTAATGGGAGGGAGCTCTCTGCAACTAAGAGGGAGAAAATGACTATCACAGGTGGAAGATACACGCTGACTGACACCAAATATCAGTCAGATATGCAGCTTCTTTTTTTTTTTTTTCCAGGTAAAAAGTCATGAACCCAAGAAACTTATGAAAGGTGGTCTTTACCCACACCCCATCTCCTCCAGCCTCCAACCTTTAGTTCCTGTCTACTTAGTCCACTCCTCACAGATATAACAGTAAACACTGGACTTTTATTGGCCTGGAATTGACCTGCAGGTCAAGTGAGTCAAACTTGCTGACTAAAGGATTTCCAGCTGTGTGTGTGTGTGTGTGTGTGTGTGTGTGTGTGTAGGAGCAAGAACACCTTTTAAATTGGATTGTGCTAATTTCTTAAGAGTGTTAGGGCTGTGTCTACCGCATGTCAGTACTACACAGAGAAGAATGATTATCGGTAACAATGATCATCAACAGTTTGGTATATATTCAGCAGCGTTGATAAAAAGACACCAGACCTTTTTACACTACTGAAGTCCATTGTATCTTGGTACATGAGGACACATCCTACATCTATGCTGATGGTAGACAATACATGTCAAATAACTTCTAAAGTAATTAGTCTATGGCTTCAAAGGCTATCTGGATAGTACGTCAGTCTACACTAAAATATTCTCATCTACAGTAAGTGGACAGATATACCTCCCCATACTTTAGGACAAACACAAACAGAATATTGTGAAAATCCAATCTGTTCAAATCACAGAATTACCTCATTAACTCATCATTTCTATCCACACAGCTCTCTACTGAGGTCATTGGAGGTTCTGTGTATTTCACCCCTACCTGAATCTTGCCTCTGGCTTGCTCCAGACCCCATTAGGCTTTAGTCAGCTGCTGTACAGTCCACATACATGGTGCTCACATTTTGGTCGGCCTTTGCTACGGCACCTTTACAGTCATGCATTTATGAGCCTGTGCTTTGTCTGAGACTACTGCCAATCTTCCTCTCCCCCGTCTCTGCCACTCCCTCCCTATTACCGTCACTCGCTCTGTCTGGGTGACAGACACTAATCCTATGCAGTGTCTCACAGGAGTAGATGGATACTGGGTTTAAAGCTGCAGTAGGTAGCTTTTTTTTAAACATATATTTTGGGGCTGAAGATAGAAAGGAAAGGGGCTGCTGCAGCAAGGTACATGGGAGCTACCAGGGCGCCCCAGCAGTAGGTTACTTTTATAAAGATAATTTTTTGTGATATCTGCTGAAACTTTCCCTATATCCTGACAGTAGTAAATGAGACAGTGTAAAATATCTGTGTAAAAGGTTCCTCTTTTGTAGATCGATTATTCAAATCTCATGTCTATAAATTCAATGTTTATTTTTGTAACGTTCAGCAATTTGAAACAAAAACTCTTAACGTAAGGACCCTGACTGCCAACAGCATCAAAGCCAACACTGTGTTTCACAAAACCTTAAAAGAACATCTCAGCTACAGCAAAGATCCTATATAAAAAAGATCAATTTGTAGTAATACACAAAATAATAAGGGCCACTGCTGAGAAGCATGAGTAGGTGAAACAATGATGGGAGGTGACAAGTTCAGTAATGTCGCATTACTTCTTGGCTAATTAAAGCTGCAGTAGGTACATTTTTTAATGAAAAATGTATTTATATTTGCTGAAACTTGCTCTATATATAGTACGAGACAGAATAAATAAATCTGTGAAAACATCAGGTTCCTCTGGCTCCTCCTAGTGCTCCTCATGGCAAATGTTTAGTTTTATTTCCAGGGACCCAAAGTGTCTATTTGACAACCTGGGAATGAGAATGAACTATCTTTCTTGGCTCTGATTGGCTGTTTTCATTCAGGCCTGGTGGATTTGTGCAAATACCATGAGGAGCACTAGGAGGAGCCAGAGGAGCCAAATGTTTTCAGAGATTATTAGTCTCATACTACTGTCATACAGATATAGTGAAAGTTTCAGTTTAAAAAAAAAGAATATGTTTAACGACTGCAGCTTTAAATCATGTTAACAAATGCCCCAATTATAGTATAATAATAACAATACTAGTGTATTACAGAGCTCATAATACTTTACTACAATAAAAATTAGTAGTAGTTTCTGCAATACATTGCATTAAATAACCTGCTCCTTTTCACTGACACTTTGCTATAGAGTCAAATGTCCACATAAACATATAAACATATGTGAATGAACAATAATGTATAATTTCATATTTATTATTCCATCCTGCACTCTAGTGTGCTGTGGCTGATTGTGTGTTTATAAGGGTCCGTTTGCCCAGCGACGCAGATACTCTAAATCTTCCTCAAACTCGTCTTCCTCTGTCTTGGCTTTGGGGGAGAAAAGACAAAAACAACTGTGAGCTATTTGCATGAATCAGTTGATACATCAGCAAGTCCTCTGCTTTACCAACCACGCTAACCAGATGCTACCAGATGGTTCTTACCAGGACGGGGAGGTGATGTGGTTGGCGACACTTTGGTACAAGGGACTCTCTCCTCCATTCTGTCCCTCTCAAAGAGACTCTCATCCACATTCTTCTCCAGCCTGTCCAGCTCTGCCAGCAGCTCATCCTGAAGGAAACACACACACAGCAACTGGCTCATTTCTAAAGAAGTAGAAAGAAGAAGATATACTTTATTGATCCCCTAGGGGGAAATTGTTTTTTTCACTCTTTTTTTTTATACACACACACGCACCTTCTGCACATGTGGACATTGCAAAAGGGGAGAAGATGGTGGAGTGGAAGGGGGCTGCCGCGTTACCAGCAGCCTCATGAGCAGTTTTTTTGGGGTTAGGATATTGCTTGCTCAAGGGCCACCATCGTGCAACAGGAGGTGAAGCTGGCACCTCTCCAGCTACCAGTCCCACACTCCATATTTTGTGGTCTGTGGGACTTCAACCGGCGACCCTCCGGTTCCCAAGCCAAGTCCCTACACACTGAGCTACTGCCGCCCCTAATAGATCTTACCAAGATCACACAGGTCTGTTCACTAGGAATTAGTGCTGGAATCGTCTAAAACTGCAGTGTGCTGGAATGAGCTTGAAATATTAAACCTGGCAAATAATGTGCAAAGGCCTCCCAAAACACATGAACCCAATTGGCCAGATGGTGGTCCAAAATGCAATTTTGCAAAGGCCACGGCTCTCACACTGATTCCGACTGACTTTAAATTGGACACATATGTCCAGCTCAATGTGCTGTACAAAAAAGCCTCTGACCATTGAGTCTGTCTGACTAGACTTTCCGCCATTTAGAATTTTTTGTAAAGCACATTTTTGACATCTCCTCCTAAACCATTGGTCAGACTGCTATCAAAGTAGCTACTTCGATTATAGAAACCCTTTTCCACAAATGTGACAACAAAAAAAGAGTCGTGCATCTTAAAATATTGACTTAGTATCTCAAAATAATGACTTTGTGATACTAAGTTAATATTTTGAGATGCTAGGTGAAAATACTGTATTATAATGACAAGAGTTGTATAAAACTTGTTTATGGCCTATTTAGTTTTCAAGATACTGAGCAAAGAGCTTTCAGAGGGGCGTGGCTCAGCACACAAATACAGACTTTAAATCAGAAATTGTTTGTCCAGTCATTACAAAACTCAAATGATATGTTTCATTACAATATTGAACTAAGTGTGTAAAACTATTTTGTAATTTGTTGAAACAGTCTGTTATGACTTGAACCCTGCATGGCTGCCTGTGGCTTTATTAATAACTTTTTTTTTTTTCCATCAACATGATATATACATCATGATATAGCAAATGATGACTGAATCAGAATCACACTATTCTGTGCAAATAAACAGTAAGTCAAAAAGATAAGTCACACAGAAATAAAACTTGTGAAATAGTAACTCTCTTGTACCTCATCAAATTCTACTCCAAAGCTCACAGATGTGTAGAAGGTGTCCGACATGTCACGAGTCTCATCCTGCTCCTCTGTAATGTCCTTGATCAGCTCGTTCACCTTGTTGACGATATCTCTGAAACGTCCAGCAGAGTTCCTGTCTCAATTGACTTTCACTTTAACTACATGTATGTACACAAAAAGAGGATGTTACAACATTGCAGTGAGCTGGAGCCAGAACTCATGGTATCACATGGAAATAGACAACATCCACATATATTCTGTGAGTTCTTCAACTCCATTTCTTTCAGGTATTCATGTCAATAATTCAAAATGACCACCTGTGCTGATATTTTTCCCCTTACATGTGTTCCTGAGCAGACCTCATGGCCTTAACTGCACAGTCAATGTACTTGAGATGTTTCTCGTACCACTTCTTTCTTCTCAGCGCTTGCAGAGACACTGGAAGAGAACACGGTTAGATACACTATAAGAGTATGAACATACTTAGCTCAACAAAGTGAAAAGAAAGACACAATCATTGGGGTTTTCCAACAAAACAGCAACTTCAGTGATCACACAGATAAGTGTCAAGCCATGTTATCTTGATGGCAGCTGTATTGGTTACTGTATATAAGTAGTGAAAATACAGGAGGCCTGCAGCTTTCTTGACACAGTACAGCAATACAGTACGATGATACAGTAAGATGATATACATTTGTCAACAGTCCGACATTTTGCCATACTACTGTGATAAGTTATCAACATATTATTAAATAATATTTTGATAATGAAATTATAGCCAATAAATTATTGGTCAATAATAATAATGTTTAATGTTAGATATATTCTTTATGTTCTATAAAAGCCAAAGTATGTGTGCGTGTTTTTTTTTCTATCGTTATCGCTTGATTTCAACGTTCAATTTATTCTTTCATTAAACATGTACTTTCATCCTATTCAACCAAAACCGATTAACAAAATGCATCGAAATACCAAAGCAGACTAAAACAGAGTCACAGTTTACAAAGTTCTGGTTATGGGGTCAGCCCTATGTTCCCACATTTCTAAGAATTTTTTTTTTCACTGAAAATTAGGACCTATGTTACCACAGCCCTATGTTCCCACATTAAGGGTTAGGGTTAGGGTTAAAAAGGAAATGTAGAAACATAGGGCCTAATTTTGAAAATAATCTTAGAAATGTGTGAACATAGGGCTGTGGGAACATAGGCACGCTTACCATCGTTAGGGTGAGGGTTTTTTTGCAAACAGTTGTACATACCCTGCTTTTGCATGGTTTTGCCTTACATAAATACAGTAAATAGTTTTTACTGTCCAGTAACTCTATATCCAAAACTCTGGAGAGTCAAAACTCTGTATTTGAAACTTTTCATTAGCTGGTTTTCAACGTACGGTAACGAGAGAATGCTTGCCTTGAACTTTTAAAACCTGCTTACAGTATTACAGTACTGCCTTTGGCAGCCATAAACAATTATACAGCATCATTTTGCTGACAGCTTGGGAAGTCAATGTAATATTTAAATTTCATTATAAAGCAAAA
>NW_023339762.1:1899580-1901071 GCF_004916995.1 Morone saxatilis | reverse complement strand
AGGGCCTAATTTTGGAAAAAAAATATTAGAAATGTGGGAACATAGGGCTGTGGGAACATAGGGCTGTGGGAACATAGGCACGCTCCCCTGGTTATCCACAGGGAGATATGGCAGCATAGCCTGAGTGTGAGTGGCTTCCACAGCCATTTGACAGGTACGTTATTTAATTTGCTGGATTGTCCTAAAGCAGACACTTCTCTCCAGCTGTTTTATCCATTAAAAGTTTCTCAATAGAAAATCTGACCTCACACTAACACGAGATACTTTTTTTAATCTCTTTTTCTTTTATCACACTTTTAATCTATTATGGTCATTTGAAGTCCGCTACCGCCTCTTCTTACATCTTGCATTTATGTATTAATGTAATTTTAATTGAAGACCTCTTCGTGTAAACTAGGCTACACTGAATTCAAATTATAAATGCGTTTCACAGCTGTAACTTAATGGCTGTGACCCATAGAGATACCGGTACACGCTGCATCGGCCGTCAGACCGAACGTCAACGTCGTCGCCATATTGGACCGGGCAACATGCCATAACTCAAAAACATGCCTGACTCATGTTCAGGTTGAGGCTGTAGCACAATAATATATGTATAATTATAATATATAGAACATAATATAATAATTATATGTATAATAACAATATTTGTTATATATGTTTGTATTCATTTTGTATTGCACTAAAATGAAATAAAATTGGTTAATTTCTTCTAAAGTTTGCATGCATATATAATAATCAAAAAATGTTTAATGTTAGTATGTCTATGTCTCTGAGCGGTATGCTAATAAGTTTGGTTTGGGGTAACACAGCTCAGTTAGCTAACGTGCTAGCTTGTTAGCTGACACTCACATTACCTCACCTGGCTACTTGTACGTTTTAATGTTTATTAAATAACTAATTTAACTGTACAGTATCAATTCCCTCTGAAATATCTCACCTCCTCTGTTTTTTCTGATGTTTTTCTTGACACACAGGAGCTCCTGGTCAATCTTTTTCTTCAGAAATGCTTTCTTCTTCATCAGCAACTCCTCTCTCTCTGGAGGTTTCTCTATCTCCTCTTGTTGGCCGGGCTTCTTTCTCACCTTTTCTCCTCCACTGAACATCTTAACAAATAAGGACATGTCCGTGCTTCTGGCTGAAAGGCTAAATGAACCCCTAATCTACAGTGTTCAGGAGGAGGTGTTGCACTGAATAATTGTGTAAAGATGGTTTGTAGCTAACGTTGTCCCTCCAGCTGCCTGTAACCCAGAGACCACTTTCAAAACAAAATACACACTTTGTGCAATACCAAGCAGACAATTTTTCTGGATTATTATTTTTCCAACTGGAATGCAATGATCTAGTAAAAAACACATCAATTTATTGTTTTGTTTTTTTGCCTCAGTTCAAGGAAAGCTGCATGTAACAAGACATGTCTGTACTGTGAAACCCAATAAGTTAGTTCAACTCAAACTGTTTGAGGACACAGATTGCCTTCAACTGTTTTTT
>NW_023339762.1:1896406-1899492 GCF_004916995.1 Morone saxatilis | reverse complement strand
AACTTAATAATTAAGATAATTGTACCAATTCTATTCAGTTAATTGAAGTTACACTCATATGCAGCATTTTGCCAAACTTATTTAAAATGTGTGAACAGAATGTATCTGAATAAAGTAACCTAAATTTGGTGACCTGGGAACAAGAACGGACTGTGAATTACAATTACAATTGATTGAAAAAAACAAACCATTGAGAGTAGTTGTTAGCTCAGATTCAAGTCCATTATGACCTAATTCCTCACAGTGATCAAATTATATTTAGATTTTTGTTACATTTTTCAAAGAAATTTCTTCTTTGTCATATATTAAGTCTTCCGTCATCAGAGGAGAACTAATCAGATAGTTTTGTGTTATTTTTATTCTCCCAGCCACATTCCTTACCTATTGGTGGCGGTAATGCACCGTTTCGTTGTTTACCCCCCACCACGAAGAAGAAGAAGAAGAGGGGTGGGGAACGAAGAAGAATTTGGATCACGTGACTGCTGTTGGACCAGGAAGTGCGGTGTCAGATACACGGTTAGATCAAAACAAACCAAGACTATCCTGTCGGGTAGCGGAATATTGTTTTTCCTGTGATTACCTGGAAGCATACTCGTCTTGACATGGATGGTATGTCGTGTTTCAACAGCTGAACGGTCCATCTTGATGGACGTTGCCTCTGATTTTAGCTAAACCACCAATCTAATGACAGGTAGCTAACATTAGCTCGTTAGCTTGGGTGGGGGGATAGATAGATAGCTAGGTTAGCTGTCAGACCTGTTTTGAGTTACAGTTCGTTCGTTCACATATCCAACTGTTGCCAGACAGACAAATGATGTGTTTGTCCTTCGGTTTGATTTAACATCTTGTCTGGAATAATGACTGCTGCATTAGGAATGTCACACTCCATTCACAATGGATTTAACGTTAGCTAGCGTTAGTGTAGCTTCGACAAACATGGACGCATTTAGACACTTCCTTAGGTTTAACGTTACATGTATGCTTTAATATGGAGAATTATAACTGAAGGATGCAGTAGCAGGGTGTGGCATTTGAAATGATATATATATATTTTCCAGGTTGTATTTCTTACTTCTTCATTATGGTTTTAGAGACATTTTAATTGTAGTATATGAAGATTAATCATTGTAAAGTTTTCACATTACTGGACAACTGTAACAGCCCTTTGAGAAACTTTTGGATAACATTGTGCTTTTGTTTGGACAAAGAGACCGATATCTGTGTCTATCGCAGACATATTGGTATGGTATCAGCGTATATGCGTTGCAATAGGCGCCTATATGAATAGTTTTTTGCTATATAACGCAAACACAATCCTGTTGTTGTATATTGGAGTCGGTGCAATCCAGCAGAGTGCGCTGTGTTTTACATGACTGTGGCAACACAGAGTAAGACAGAAGAAGCATCTCTCAACATAAGTCTACTAGAATTGTTCACTTTGTATATGTTAAATTATTTATCATGAGGTGATTTGTTTTTGTTTTTATTCAGTTATATAAGTGTAGGGAACAACTAGAAAGGCTTAGGTGGTGGACTGGAGTGAGTCAATGAAGTCATGTGAATTACTGCAACAGAGTAATATTCATTATGTTCACTTTGGAACAATGGTTGTTAGGTCTGGGACAGCTGAATTTGGGACAGTTGCAGGACACTGAGGGAAAAAGTCATTTCAAGCCCTGTAGAAAAGGTCTATTTTCATTCCAGCTGAAAAAATACACTATATCAGCGGTAATCAGTGATTTTTTTCCCCCCTCTAAAATCTGCATTGGTCTTAAAAATCCCATATTGGTCAGGCTCTACAGTGCAGAAGTCAGAGGCTCCAACAAAATCATTGTGGCCCCTAGGGGACAGTAGTCCCATTTTCTACATTGCCTGTGTGAGGGTTAAGCAGAGACATGAAAATGTCTATTATTGAGGTAAAGTTATAACTATTGTTTTCTACTGTTGGAAACAACCATAGCTTATGGAGTTGGGTGGCTTTATACATCTTCTTACTTTTCCAGTCTGTTTTTTTTTGTAGCTCTACTTTATCACTGAAAATAAACATGGCCTCCAAAATTGTGGGGAAGCCACAAATCAGTTAAGTAGTTTGATGAACTCTTAAGAAGTGAAAGCTGACTGAATTATTAACGACCCCTCTCCCACTGCACAGTGAAGCTTTTACGTTCAGAGACATTATAGATTACCAATGGCTAATAGAAATATCTATGAGAAATCCTTTGTCCCAAAAGCTGTCGAGGTAATAAATGAAAGTAGGATCCAATAGACTAGGATACAGAGTAGTTCTCTATCTTTGCTGAAGGTTTTTGCACAGTACGTTAATGTGATGGTGTGTGAAGTGTAGTACTTTTATGAATGTTATTATGTTTTTATGACTTTTCTTATGGTGAAACTGAACACAAGTTTCCACATTGTGGACCATAAAGTTTTGGTATTTGTATTTCTATGTGCTTACCTTCAAGCAAATAAAAGACAGGACAGAAAACTCCTTATTATTTTACCAAGAGCTGGGCAATATTTTTTTTTAATCTCCATTTGTTTTCTAAAAAACAAACTACACAAGATATTTTTGGCACTGTAAAACGTCACCACATCTGTAATGTCTTATCACTGTGGCCCTTCTTCTCACATGGTATACTATGGGAAAATGATTCAACACACTGTGCATAGATGGGCAACTGGAGTGGATTGGGACTTGTTTTACAGAGTTCATAACATTCATAGTTTAATTCTTGATTGTACAATTCAGTCGGTTTTTACATTGTTTTAAATCATAAGTTTGGATTTGAAAAGTTATCGCCCAACTCTATTAACCAGCAATCCTGTTTTAGTATATAAAGTCACTAGACACTGTGACATAGAGTTAGTATATTACTGTGGAACTGATTCCATACTGCTAATTCTGTCTCTCACTGTCTCTCCAC
The DNA here is from genome assembly GCF_004916995.1 of Morone saxatilis. Taxonomy (NCBI): domain Eukaryota; kingdom Metazoa; phylum Chordata; class Actinopteri; family Moronidae; genus Morone; species Morone saxatilis. The sequence continues at coordinate 1,896,568 of NW_023339762.1, read as the reverse complement.
AGAAACACTCTTCCAGCTAAAGGTATTTATCTATTAAAAGGTTTAATCCACCTCAGTTTGATATAAATCTGTAAAAGTGGATTACTTGAAGATATATATATATATATATATATCTTCTTCATGTTTGTTAGTGTATTGATGTAGTTGTTGCGTCTGTCTGTC
>NW_023339762.1:1895971-1896213 GCF_004916995.1 Morone saxatilis | reverse complement strand
TCCTGAGATATCTTCTGTTATGAATTGGCGCTATACAAATAAAATTGAATTGAAATTGAATTAATTTTCTGTACATCTTCCTCTTTGGTTAACAGTTCACTTCCAAGCAGCTCGAGAGACTGGCCAAGAAGGCAGAGAAGGAGTCTGAAAAAGAGCAGGCCAAGGTCAAGAAGGTGAGTAAACTGGCCAAAGCTTGAGGCCAATCCACTGGGGCACTGTGGCAGCTGAATGTTTGAGCTATC
>NW_023339762.1:1894391-1895832 GCF_004916995.1 Morone saxatilis | reverse complement strand
TGGTTTTTAAGGTTGTATTTAAAGTAGTCTGACCACTAGCAGTACGTCGAGTTGACTAACTGCTCTATGTTTAGCGCAAGTGAAAAATTTAGAGCATCCAGACCGATGTCATCTGCATACAGAACATATCCGTGACATTTTTTTTCTTTGTTGTATAATATCATTGTGATCTTTGTAGCTGGCCTGTAAAAGGTCATGATAATGTTTGGGTGTGGCTGACAAACCTGACAAACGGCAGTAAAGAATAAATCCATTGAGTGAGTTAAATAGTTAATATAGAATGTGAAAATATTCACAGTGTGTAACATTTAGGAGGATCTGTTGGCAGAAATGGAATATAATATTCATTCATTCACAGACCAATATAGAAAATAAGGAGTTAAAGATCAATTGAGGTGGGGGGCCCTGTTAGCTCACCTGGTAGTCACTGTTTGGTTTGTCCACTTTGGGCCACTGTACAAACATGACGATACAACATGGTGGCCTCCATAAAAGAGGACCGGCTCCCTCTGTAGATAGAAACAGCCCATTCTAATTCAAAAACCCAATGATTCCTATATTCAGGTGATTATACCTGTGAATATTATATTCCATTTCTACAAATAGATCCTCCTAAATGGTACACACTGTACCTTTTAACAGTGACATTTATTGATTTATTATGTTAATCTTCAACTTTTTTGAATCAGTAGATCATTTATGCCCGTCATATTGTACAAGACTGGCACACATCAGTCAGCAGGGGGCAGTACAACTTTAGCTTTCAACAAGGAGTGGTTGTTTTGTTTAAAATGGATGTGTCACTATTTCATTTATGGTTAGTTGTTTTTAGAGGTAAATATTTCAAACATACGTCATTATCATCTCTATCCCTCTTTTAAAATCATGTTTGGAGATTGCTGTTGTGGAACAGCGGGGTTACAAAGATGCCTTATTATTTCACCGGCCAGAGATGTTTCCCTGTTGAGTCATGATAGTCTTCACTTCTCATACCCTGTCTTGCATTTGAAATGCATTTGAAATTCAGCTGCTGCTGCTGTTTGTTTTTATTACTGCTTAACGAATTATAATTGCTATTATTAGTAACTTCATGTGAGCTACACTATGCTATCCACTCAGTGAAACTACAGGGAAAGAAATCCACAAAAATTAACAGTAATAATGTTAGACATGATTTAAAACAAACAAGAATAGATCAAGTTCACAAGCAATATTATTCCATAGGGGATTTAAAAGATTACTGCCTGATCTCGTCAGGCAGCAGCACAATGGATAGATAAAACCTGATCATTGAGGCGCCCGGTTAGCTCAGTGGGTAGAGCTGGCTTGCTGCAGCGGCCCAGGGTTCGAATCCGACCTGCGGCCCTTTGCTGCGTGTCATCCCCTCTCTCTGCCCCCCTTTCCTGTCTGTCTTCAGCTGTCACTATCATAAAGGCAATAA
>NW_023339762.1:1884356-1894291 GCF_004916995.1 Morone saxatilis | reverse complement strand
AAGGCAATAAAAGCCCCAAAAACTTTTATAACTTTTATAAAAATAACTTTCATTATATCCTGACAGTAGTACATGAGACAGAATCTGTTAACAACAGGTTCCTCCTAGTGCTCCTAATGGCATTTGGATTAATTTAATCAATCAGAGCCAAGAAAGATAGTTGTTTATTGTTTGTGAGTCACATTCATGCTGGGAATGAGACTCACAAACAACAATAAACAACTATCTTTCTTGAGAGTACTGCTTTGCTTTGTTCTAGGGTTTTAGAAAGGGGATGGCAGGCCGAGCTACCTAACCATCCATAAACATGTAGTGCAGTGTTTAATTGTGAGTAGAAAAAAAGCCTATTTCATATGTTTATAAGTAGGATACTGTACTACTGTCAGTGTTTGTCATTATGATTAAGGAAAACTAATCCATACATAACTCCATAATGAAAATCATCATTAGTTGCAGCCTTTGTTGACTTTAAGACATTGCGTAATCTATAGTGTCATTATTGCACATAAGCTAAGTTTTTTGCTTATCAGTCTTAACACGTTTAAATATGTGTACACATACATGGAAGCTTTTACTAATTGAGATCTACTTGAGGTGAATTGCAGATGCAGATTTTGAGTGTTAACAGTGTCTTTGTCCCGTTACCAGGCTTTGCAGCAGAAAAATGTGGAATGTGCCAGAGTTTATGCAGAGAATGCCATCCGGAAAAAAAATGAGGGTCTTAATTGGCTGCGCATGGCGTCTCGAGTCGACGCAGTGGCCTCTAAAGTCCAGACTGCTGTCACCATGAAGGCGGTAAGCTACTGTGTTGAGTCAGCTCACTAATACATGCTGCCTTAGATTATATACAGTTTTACTATAATGTATGTGCAAAATATAGGATTACAAAGCATTTATTTTCATGTTACCACATCACAGCATTCCCTCTATTTTGATAAGCTCGGGAGGGGAGAACAACATTTTTTCGTCAGACAAATAAATTATAAATGCTTTTTTTTCCCATCAGGTGACCAAAAACATGGGCCAGGTGACCAAGTCCCTGGACAAAGCTCTGAACTCCATGGATCTCCAAAAGGTCTCTGCAGTCATGGATAAGTTTGAAACTCAAGTCCAGAACCTGGATGTCCACACCTCAGTGAGTATCTACAGACTATGCACATTTGTTCTTCTATAGTGTGTGTGTGTGTTTTCATGCAGTGTTTTGGTGTTTAGTGTGCTTTAAAACATATGGTTAGATATTCTATAGTCGAACTGATTGGCACTTCACAATGTCTGAATTTAAGTTGTTTAAAATCCAACCCAGCACTCTCTGGCCTGAGTTTTCTGTTTTCCGCCGACTCCTACCCATCCCTCTCTTTCCTACACCAGGTGATGGAGGACTCCATGAGCTCGGCAATGACGCTGACCACGCCTCAGGAGCAGGTGGACAACCTGATCCACCAAATAGCAGAGGAGAGCGGCCTGGAGGTGATGGACCAGCTCAGCCAGCTGCCTGCAGGAGCCACCTCAGTGGGCGCGGAGAGCTCACGGAGCCATGACAAGGAGGACCAGCTGTCCCGACGGTAAGGACCAGTGTCTGTACTTACAAGACAATATGTTTTGTCCCATACTATAAATACTGGGTTACAGGTTAGAAGCAACATCTGTGTGTCTGGCTCGTGTTTTCTTAAAGCAAGACACTGAATCCTCCCACTCTTCACCTGTAGAGCTGTTTTCATTCTCTGGCACCGGGTTAACAAGTAGCACATGAACAGTCAGTTCTGCAGTTAGAGTAGAGCATGATCAGTAAATTAGATTGCACAGCGAGCTACTACCCCCACACACAGAGTGCTACTGTTGCGGTTGCAGAGTCAGACGTGAACAAAAAAGAAACATGATGTTCAGCTCAAATGGAGAAGCTCGAAGACAGAAGGAAGATACTGTGTTGTAATGTTATGTGGATTATCAGAACAGTCAAAGTGACTGTGGTTTGGTTACATTTACATATGCAGAAAATATTTTTGAAGTCTTAACTTAAAGCTGCCCAGCACAAACACAAGTATATTTTCTCTAGATGAAGAATGGTGGATACAACAGTTTCTAGGGCTGCCTGCTCTTAGGAGTAGTAGTAGTTGTAGTAATTTGTCATTAGGGTTTTGGTCAACTAAGACTAGGAGTGTATGAAAATATCGATACACTTGAGTATAGTGATACCACTTTCTCTAAACAAAACATGTTGGTTTTATTTCCACTTCCTACGTTACTTTATTCTGTTTATAAGATTCATTATTAGAAGGTAGGTCATCTCAGTTTATATGAATTATTAAGGTTAAAATACCCTCTGCTCCACACTGTCAAACCAAACTCCATTCTAAAAGTGTGTGTTTTATGGTAGGGCGATATTTCTTCACAGTAAAAGCTTTATGTACACCATTATTAATGCTCTTTACTGATCGACTTCAATCTACAGTTACAGTCTGCACATATGCCCTTTATTCAGTAGCATCATTAACTAACCTGTGATGAGTACACAGACGAACACAGATAACTGCCAGGATCCCACATTCCCACAAGGTTTAACATTTTTTATCCTCTCTGTGGATGGCCTAAAGCCACAGATTTTTTTTTAGTGGTTGCAGTTGCTGTTTTTCTTTATATCACTGTGAATCGAATACGTTATGGTTTTGGACAGTTGGTTGGGCAACAACAACAAGAAGATGTCAATATGGGGAAATTGTAATGGTATTTTGACTATTTTCTTACGTTTTATATATATTAAACAATTTATCAGAAAAATTAAACGATACAGAAAATCATTACTTTCAGCTCTATTTCTGACTCCCAGCCAGAGAAGAGCTTCTTAAATGTTGATTTCAGTGAAGTGGTTTGTTGTCTGCTGTGCTATTGTGGTGGTCTTTCTATCTGATCACAAGTTATTTCCATAAAACCTAATTGGGACACAACACAGGGACCGGCTTTCACATGCCAATCTGTCAGTTTCTCATTGAGCAGGTGTTGTTGTAGAGGTGTTGTTGTTATCTCATTATTGACAGCTTTCTGGCAGGAAAACATGTCACTAGGTTGAAAGAGCCCGTTCATGCTTCATGTTGACGCAGGCCAACAGCTTTTATATATTTATTAATGAAAGAAATGATCTTGTTTGTGGCTTATACAGTTAATGAAGTACATCACAAATCAAGGTACTTCATCACCTTGTTGCAACAATAATATAAAAATCCAATATTGCCAAGAATCAGTACTGCTAACCTTGCCCACAATTAGGGCTTCAACTAATGATCAGTTTACTGTCATAGATGACAATATTCAAATTCAAATTTATTTTTATTTTTTTCAAAGGAAAGGGCGGTGCTAACTTCCGGGTTGGACTACAAAAACTCGCCACCCCTGCCACGCTCTATAGTGCTAGTTTATAACACTGACAGTTGGGAACTGTAACTAAGGCTTGTATCTCATTTCACAAGGGCTCCAAACAATTCAACTCTCCCACATTTTCCACACCTACCAGGTTGGCCGCTCTGCGGAACTGATGCCTCCTCCAGGAGAGGCGGCGGGGCTTGCAGCTGCGTGGAAGCAGACGAGCTTAACGGCGGCGAAAGGAGCTGCGTGTGTTTCTATTGAACTGTTCCTACCAGGAGGACTTAATGAGCCTATTGATTACCCCCGCTCTATAAATATACACACACAAACACACAGGATAGAAAATACCACCTGAGAAGGCATGAATCTCTCTCTGGTTCACCTTCCCATTTCATCAATCTACTCCCGTTTCTGTCTTCCCCTCTGATTCCCCATGGGATCTCATTTTACTTTCTCACTCTTCTTTTTTCTCCTTGTTTTTTTATCCCCCCTCCTCCTCCTCCTTTTCCTCCTCCTCTTCCTTATCCTCCTGTGGCTATACTCAGTTCTCAGATCACAGGCTTTTGGATGTATGCTTTGTACAAAAACCCATTTTACAAACTGTATAATGTACAATGATGAAAAAAGTTTTAATAAGCGGTCATAGTGATTATAAGGGAGTCCATGGCTCTCATAAGGTGCAGGGTGGGTTAAAAATGTATCTACATGTTGTTTGTAATTTTTTTGGGGCTCTATCAGTGCAAAATGATTCTGTTGGTTGAAGAGACAAAGAAATATCAGTTGTTGCACTTGTGTTTGACAGAAGTTAACAATCTCCTTCCCTCATCAGATTCAACCAAGTAAGACCTGTTCATGACATTGTTATAACACTATACAACGAAGGACAATCCTCAAACCTCTTGTTTCTCAGTGTCAAAACTCCTTCTTTTTATGTTCTATTTTTACTTTTCTTCAGATTTATTGTTGATTATTCAGAATATTTGCTTTGATGCCTTATTTGGGATACAGGTGCTTGCATAGGTGCTCCCCCCCTCCACCCCCCTGCCCCGCCAGTGCCTGGAGGACAGTAGTTTAGAAAGCGAACTGCAGCAAAACCTGACAGACATTGGTCGGAACGAGGAATTTTCCGTTCCTCTTCCCGCCAGGCGAGTCTGAGATATTTTTTTTCCTGGTCTTAGCCAGCTTCACTTCAACACCGACTGTGATGAGCATGAGCTCCGGTTGCCTGATCTCTTCTTGGTGTCTGTGGTGTTTGATTAAAGCTCTCCCCCAGCAATGCTGAAACCTCACTCAGATATTTTTGGATCTGCTCCGTCTCAAAATAAAGTCCCCACCTGCCTAGCTCCCATCCCAAACTGTTTCGGGAGAAGACGTCAGTTAAGAGCAGGGATGTAAATGCTGGTTTTTATTTATTTTTCTTAGACATGAGTCACATGCTACTTCCAATTTGCCTTGTAAGTCACCTATTTGCTTGAAAAGTTAATGTTTCAGGTAAATGCAGGAGATTTGCTAGCATCAAGAGCACGTGATGTTTAAAGAAAGGACAATAAAATGTACAATGGCAAGAGTTACTCTCTTGCTTTTTTGCTCTGTTCTCTGTTAAGTGCTTTGACCAGTTTTAACATCAGTGAGAGAGCGGGCAGGCTGAAGCCACACCTCCACCTATGACAAAGCAGCTTCACTCTCTGACAGTGTTTTCAGTTTGTTGTCCATGTTAACACGGGGGTTATTTATACAGCATTTGCAGCACTTTTGTTTTGTATATTAATCTTGTGAAAATAAAATCTTGCCCTCCAACGCATTTGACTTCAGTGGTTTGTGTACTGAGTGCAGACAGTGTAGTGTATACAGCAGTATGAGGTGTCAGATCACATTTCAAGCAACAGCAGATGACACTAAAATCATGAAGACAAAGGTGTCAGCACAGTAGTGAGGACACAAACATGTAACCCACTTCATCTGAAAGGCTACGATCACACTGCAAGCCTTAATTCTGATTTATTGCTCAGGTCTGATTTGTGTGGCTTTAATATTCTTTTTTTAAATGTGGACCATGTCTGATTCCAGTGTGGACAGGTCGCAGTCCTGAAGTGACCCACATGGCCAACATAGATCTAGAGTGACGTAAAAATCACATGAATTCTGATATGACTGTTCACACCGAGGTCACATTGCAAAAAATCTGAGCTCATATTTGGGTCACTTACAGTTTGAACGTAGCCAAAATATATTTTTTTGTCATCATCTACTTCCATGCTATTATACTTCCTACTGTGGGTCAGAATCCTTGATAAAAGCTGCATTTCGATTTTTATTTCTATAATATTCATAGGTATTTTGTGTATAATCATCTGAAATTAATAATTTTTTTGTTTTTGTTACTTTAGAATGAGCCATTTTTATCTACAGTGTCCGCCATGTTTAGATATTTTTTTATTGTAACAGAAAGTGAAAGTTCATTAAAGATTGAAGGCAGCTTGTTCCAGTGAGAATAAAATCACACTATTTCTTCAACACAAGGGGAACGAGGAAGTGAGTTTGGTGATATGACTTACCATTTTAAACATAGGAAACTACCATTATTGGTCAAAGTTGGGGAAATGTTGCGGTGATTGGACCACATTGCAAGGTTAATAGGTGTAAATCGCAGCAATCGAAAACTTCTCGGAAGGACTGCAATCTGCTATTTTTGCCATGCATTTCTCTTTTTCTGCATCTTCATCATCATGGATTATGCATAAACTGAAGCTACTACTGATGTATGATTTGTGCATGAGGGTGACTCATCACTAATTTCAAAAAGATACTGCTGTTCTTGCCATTGCCACTGAAGCGTAACAGCCCAATATCATTAACTTCAGGTCAGAAAATAGATTTGCCTGTGAAAGTAGAAAAAGTGAGCTCCCCTAAAAGCCATAGTATAGCTGGCACACCTGCTTGTGGCGCAAAAGGAAAAGTCCCCAAAGTTAGCATTGAAGAAGCATTCATCCCCTGGATACCATGAATATCTGTACCAAATTACAATCCATCCAGTAGTTGTTGAGATATTTCAGTCTGTACATTGCCATTGCTAAAAATATTGATTACTGCAGTTTCAAATAGAATTAGTTGTAATGTGTGTATCATTACAGTACTGTAGACTCCTCTTAAGGTTGCCCCCTATTCTCAGAAGCTACTAAACACCTGATGGTGGTGTCCAATGGCTCCAGCCCTGGTCTCAGTGCCTAGTTTGGAATGTGTTCAGGACAACAAGAAGTATCATTCTGTGGCCCAAAATGGCAGTTCAAGCTAAACCTACTGACTTCAATGGCCCGAATGCCTGCAAGATGACATCAGTGAAGCTTTCTCTGGACAATAAATTGGCTCTGGCCTGTTGGATTTGCATGATAACTTTCTCTGCTACAGTTTAGTTTGGCAGCCTGACTTCTTCTGAAAGGAATGTACTGGAGAAAATAGTTAAGACTGCATCCAGAACTATTGGTCACACTATCCCATGTCTCTCTTTGATTTATACGGTTGGGCTTGGCTCAAAAAAGGCTCTGATAAAGGTTAGAGATTCATTTCATCCAGCATCTACCCTAGAAATCCTTCCTCTGGAAGGACATTTGAACATTTACATTCCCAAGGCTATTTGTCTCATAAAACATTAAAGTCCCCTCCAGTCAGAAATCACTGTTTCTTCTTGTTCCTACAGTGTGCTGTTTGAATGCTGTCTGTGCATTAGACACACTAGAAGGATGTTTTCACATTCATCTGTTAAAGCCTGATGTAGAAACTTGAATCCATTAGTGCACATACACTGAGAATGGAAGTAGGAGACATCTTGTGTCCAATACTTTATTTCTCTGCCCAACCTGAATGGACCTGACACAACCCACCAGGTTCAGGGTCGGGTCTACGGTGGCCTATCTACAGCCAGTGTTTGGTTTGTCCGTTATGGGCTACTGGAGGGAGAGGAAGTAGATAAAAACATCTCATTCTAAGGTAACAAAAACACAATGATTCTTAATCAAGAATAAATGTGCAGAGTGCCCGCTTAGCTCAGTTGGTAGAGCTGGCGACTGATATATGGAGTTGCTGCAGCGGCCTGGGTTCGAATCCAAACTGCGGCCCTTTGCTGTGTGTCATCCCCTCTCCCTCTACCCACCTTTCCTGTCTATCTTCGGCTGTCCCTTTCTAATAAAGGCATGAAAAGGCCAAAAGAATAAATGTGCAGGTTTTTTCTGTTATTTTCCTCCAGTCTCTCTCATTATTCCTCTTATCTCTGTGTGTTTATTAGGTGGACTGGGGATAGGGGTGCCCCGGTGGTGTCCCATGTAAAAAGGCTTGCGGCAACTTCCCTGGTTCGATTCCTACCCGAGGCCCTTTGCTGCATCTCATCGCCAACTTTCCCCTCACTATCATAATGAAAAAGCCCCAAAATAATCTTTTTAAAAAAGAGGGTTAGCGCAATTTTCTTTGCTGAAAACTTTTTATTTTGTCCAAACCCTTTGCCTCAGTTTGTACTGCAAATTCATGTCACCTCCACTCGTATCTTTACATTGGCTTCTTATGTACTCACACCAATTCTAAAATGAGTTTAGTTCACTCCGAACACACTTTTAGTCAGGTGGGGTTTCACTGGGAGACTTTGGACTCCTGTCCTCACAAAACCCTGGCTACAGCCCTGTTTATGACATACTGTTACTGGACCATCTAGCAGAAGATAACCTCATGTGGAATGGTGCTAATTTGGCATTTCCGGACAATGGTTTTGTATTAGTCATCATGGCTGCTTATGATCTCATTTGCAACACAACACAAGGCAGATCATAACTGCGGTTCATGAATATTCACACAGATACAGTGCGTTCACACACAAAGGCAAATACAGGCTGCTGTGTTCTCTGGGTAAACAGTTGAAACTGAAGCCATTACTGGGGAAAGTGTCAAGATGGGCGGTGGTGGATATGTAACTTAGGGGCTTTTTTTCCCCATCCCTGTTCACTCTCTCTGTCCCTCTCTCCTGCTCTGTTTGTGAAATAAGTCATGAGGTAAATTATCATACCATGGGTAAATAATTAGACAGCCTGGGAGGCGAGCGGCACAAATGCCAGGCAGAAAATGTGCGTGCCTGGCAGCCGCATAACAACTGGCTGTCACTCCATGAAATGTCAAACAAGAGGCCAGAGCGATCACCCCAGCAGGTTGTCTTGGCGTGCACTGAGTGTTTCCACTGTGGACTCCCCCGCCTTTCCTTTTTCTGGAAGCCTTGACTTAGCCATGGTGACAGAAGGAGGACGCACAACTCATGAAAACACAATGGATGGTGAACAAGCTGTCCCAGGACTGACTTTAACACAGTGAGAGGTGACACTTAGTATCCAGGAAAAGCCCAGGTGGTGTTCTCACTGGAAAATACCGACCCAGTGACCTCAGTGACCCTCAGGGGGGAGAAAAGCGGAGTTTATGAATTGAAAATGGCTTTTAAATATGAGAGTGACTCCCAGCAGGAGCCAGTTACAATACAGAGGGATGCTCACAGGGCTATGCTGACAGATAGGAGTTCCCCTTTAATCCCACATTCCTGAAATGGGCCGCAGTGTCAGGTTTCCTGGTTGTGTCTACTGTTTGTGTATGACAAATAAGCAATAGTCTACTTGGCAGCGGTTTTGTAACCAGAAACTGTTCCGGGAGTGTGACTGAGCATAATGGATCAGTGTCACAAGATACTACAGGGATCAAAGGTCAGGAAACTGACAGTGAAAGTGACAAGCAAAGTGAAAGGCAATAGAGAGCCCATGTTTGCATATGCAAGACAAAGAGAGGGATGATGTGGGAGCAAGGTGATAACCAAACTGCTCGGTTATCATTTTATAATCATTAAGTCTTTCAATTCTGACATCTTATTTTTGTTGGGGAATTAAGTGCGTGCCTGTGTGTGATGGGTAATCCCTGGCTGTCCCCACCCCCAGTGGACAGAAATCACGGTGTTCCCTCTCCCATGTTACGACCCTGCTTATTGGCTGAGGGACAGGGCGAGCTGACGCTTTGGGCCGCTCGGATTGGAGCGATGAAGGTTTACGCCAAGGTAGTCGCGGTTTCCCAGAGAGAGACAGGAAGTGGTGGGATTTTTCTTTTAAAATAAAGGCATACGTTGTAATTAGGTAAACCAGTGTACATATGACAGACTATTAGACAGATATATTAATAATATATGTATTAGTATTATGGCTGGGACACATTATTGTTCCAAGCTGATTTTTATATGTCATAAAGGACCAGTGTGTAGGATTTAGTGGCATCTAGTGGTAGGTTGCACACTGCAACTAACTGAACACTGCTGGCACCAGAATAGGCTGTGAAGTGTGTGTGAGAAACTACAATAGCCCATCTACAGCAAAAAGTCCTATCTACAGCCAGTGTTTGGTTTGTCCGTCATGGGCTAGATAAGTGTACATACGACAAACTATTAGATAGATATATGAATAATATATGTATTAGTATTATGGCTGGGTTGAGGTGAGACATCCTGTTTCCAGCAGAAGAACTTTAGAAATGAACCAAATTTGCATATTCATAGTTTCTGGAATTTTTAA
>NW_023339762.1:1880732-1884256 GCF_004916995.1 Morone saxatilis | reverse complement strand
AGACAGATAATCTGTGAAACAATTAGGTTCCTCTGGCTCATCCTAGTGCTCCTAATGGCATTTGCAAGAATCAAACCCCCAAGCAGAGAAAGATAGAAAGAGCTTGGGGTTGGTGACTTCAAGATAGTTGATTGTTGAGTCTCATTCCCAGTGTCAGTATTTGAGGATCAGATTATCTGTCTCGTGTAATACTGTCAGGATGTATTGACAGTTTCAGCAAATATGACACATATTTTTTTAAATAAAAGTTACCTACTGCAGTTTTAATAAAATAAAGATTTTATTTTGGAATTTAAAGACCGGAAGTGTGACTTCTACCGCAGCTAGTTTTACAGAAGTAGCTCTGAGCAGCAAGCAGACGGCAGCCGAGCTACGATGCTCTCAGTGTTCATCAACCGGGGAGATAATAATAACGGAAGACGAGGCGAGGCTTCGGCTTGCCGAGACGGACATCTTAGCACCGAGTAGACAAAAGGGAAGCCGCGAGAGAGCGGTGCGAGTGTTTCCTGTGTGCCGGGGGCGGCTGCTGGGCTCGGACAGGACAGGGCGGGGTGATGTTTAGGTTCCGGTATAAAGGCAGCGAGAAAATGGGAACCAGACGAGATGTAGAGCCGGCTGCCGACGCTGTTGTTTTCTACCGGAGACTAGAATGAGAAGTTTATCGTCCTGGTGTAACAGGGCGGCGGTGTAACCGTCTGGAGAGGCCGCCGGCGGGGAAGAAGCGTGTCTCTGCGGCACCCCTCCGCCCCCTGTCCGTCAATAAGATGAGGACGCTATTTACATTCTGTTGTCTCTTCCTCACTACCGGAGCGGACCGGGCGTGGGCCACCGGAAACCTCACTGTCGACAGCAGCAACGACACCAACCAGACAGCCGACAGCAGCAGCAGGTACATCAGAATCGGGGACGGCTCGTCGCAGGAATTTGAGTTTCCTGAATACACCAACGGCGTGATTGTAATCTCCAGCCAGTACCGGAGCGCCGCGGCCAGCAGGAAGGGCCGCCAGAGCTGGAAGCAGACAGTGACGGTCCGCTCCCTGGATCCGGAGGTCCTCTCCATCCTTAATGTGACTGATAGCGGCCACGCAGGACCAGCCAAGAGCTACATTATCAGCATCCGCTCCGGGATCCCAGGCAGGGCTCAGCTGCAGATCCAGCTGCTGGACCTGGACCAGGATTCGGTTCCGGTTCTGATCGAGGAGAGCACGGATTACTCCATCAGAGTGGCGCCCGGTAACGATGACCCGGCCACCCGGCTCATCCAGTCGGGTGGCCTGTCCCATTTCTCCGAGAACCCTGTGCTGTTTGCCTTGCTGCCCCTCATCTTCATCAACAAGTGTGCCTTCGGGTGCAAGGTGGAGGTAGAGGTGCTGCGGGGTCTGCTGAGGAGCCCGGTGCCCCTGCTCTTAGGGGTGCTGGGTCAGTTCCTGGTGATGCCATTGTATGCATACTGTGTATCCCGGCTGGTGTTACTGCCTAAAGCGCTCTCCCTGGGCCTGGTCATCACCTGCTCCGCTCCAGGCGGCGGGGGCGGCTACCTGTACAGCCTGCTGCTCGGAGGAGATGTCACCCTGGCTATCTCCATGACCCTGGTCTCCACAGTGGTGGCGGCGGCGGCCATGCCTTTGTCATCAGCTTTGTATGGTCGGCTGCTAGGCGTGCATGCTGCCCTTCACGTGCCATTTGTGAAGATCCTTGGCACCCTCCTGTTCATTGCCATCCCCATCTCCCTGGGTATGCTGATCAAGCTGCGCCTGCCCGCCCTCACACGGGTCCTGCTGGCACTCATAAGACCATTCAGCCTCGTGCTCATCGTAGGTGGAATCTTCATGGCCTACCAAATGGGCGCCTCCATCCTGGCCAACGTCAGGCCACAGATCGTGGCAGTTGGGGTGACGGTGCCTTTGCTGGGGCTGGTGGTCGGGGCCATCCTGGCCAAGCTGGCGGGCCTGGCCCCACCGCAGAGAAAGACAGTCAGCATCGAGGTGGGCGTCCAGAACAGCCTGCTGGCACTCGCCGTCATGCAGCTGTCCTTCCGCCGGACAGAGGCCGACTTTGCGTCCCAGGCACCCTTCATCGTGGCCCTCAGTAGCACCTCAGAGATGCTGCTCATCGTTCTGGGGTACTACGCCCAGCGGAGGTTGTGTAGGTCTGCCGTCCCCAGGAGTGACGCCTGATTGTAGCCGCAGCTTTTTTTGTTGTGAACTTTTTGAGGAAGGAACTCTTTGAAACCTGTGGAAATGTGGTGTCCTACAGCCCTGGCTACAAGACACCAATCCAGGAATCACTGTTGTGCTACACAGGACAGTGAATGGACTTTTTGTGTTTCGTCATTGTTTTCGTATTTTTCATGAAAACCAAAGGCCTTTTACCCCTCTGAGACCTTTTTTGTGTTTATTTTACAGTATGTACTTTTTAAAATCAGATTATACTGTGAGGTACTTCATGTAAATATTCCTAAAAAGAGAAATACCTATAAAAGAAAAGATATTTTTGTACCAGATTACTTTTTGTAATCAAAGCAAAGATTGATTTGCATCATGTTTACAAGAGGTCCATGTGTCTTAGCCTGGGGGTGAATTTTTGGCTGTTAGGTGGAACCGTTTGTGAATCAAACAGGAACATGATGATGTTTTGAAAGTATTTGCTACTGATTGTGTCTCCTGGATCTGCGAATCCATGTACTTGAATATTCGAGAGGAGAAATGAAGAAAAATTCAATAAAAAGCATTGTTAAAAGAAGGCCTGTGTGTGTCGAGAGTATGTGAGAAACACGTTGAACAGGTCAGTGTCACTGAGCAAACAGGCTGTTTGCTGGAGCAGAACTGTTAGCTGGCTGCGTTTTACCACAATGCTAACACATGGCTGTTTTCTCTTAGTGACTGTTTGGTTTTACTTTTGCACACAGATGGGAGAAGTAACGGTTGTTCAGTGCTTTGCATATTCAGAGAACAGCCTTACAGCGTGTTGAAACTCTTGTATGGAAAATTTTGGCTCATCATATTATCTAAAGCCACTGACACCAGTTTTATTTTCATGTTTGACATATTTAAATGTCAAAATTTCAGCAGGATGACTTCTTTAAAGCTGCAGTAGGTACTTTTTCTAAAAATATTATTAGTCATATTTGCTGAAACTATCCTGACAGTAGTATATTAGACAGATAATCTGTGAAACAACCAGGTCCTTCTGGCTCCTCTTAGTGCTCCTAATGGCATTTGCAAGAATCAACCGGGCCTAAACGAAAACAACCAATCAGAGCCAAGAAAGATAGAAAGACACTTTGGGTTGGAGGCTTGAAGATTGCTGAATCGCATTCCCAGCATTGGTATTTGCCAATCTGGGAATGAGACTCAACAATCAACTATCTTTCTCTGCTCTGATTGCTTGTTTATGTTCAGGCCCAGTGGATCCTTGCAAATCCCATTAGGAGCACTAGGAAGAGCCAGAGGACCTGATTGTTTCCGATTACGTGATGTCAGTTCACTGTCAGATATAGTGAAGATTTCAGTTTTTTTTATAAA
>NW_023339762.1:1871438-1880707 GCF_004916995.1 Morone saxatilis | reverse complement strand
CTGTCAGGATATAGTGAAAGATTTTCAAGTTATTTTTTATAAAAGTTACCTACTGCAGCTTTAGGTAATGGAAATATCCTCAGAATCTTGCACTTTCTTGTAGTTCTTGAACGTTGAAGTGGCCCTCCTCTACCAGCAGTGGCCCCAAGCTAATTTGAGTTTGAGACCTCTGCTTTAATGTCTAATGTCTAAAGAGTCTAAAGGTAACCTTATTAGATATTAAAGGTGCCCTTTTGACCCCCAGCAGCTCTATGGAGCAGTTTCTGTCTTTTAATGAGTGGGTCCCTGTTTAGTTTGCCTCATGCGCACACACGGCTGACGTGATGCACATTCCTGACAATGGTTCCAACTATTCCACTGATCCACAGGTAGATCTACAATACACCAACAAATTCAGCTGCAAAAGCACAGAATAAAAAGACAACTAGCTAGTAATCATGCTTAGAAAATCTGTTTTGATTTAAGAATGTTTCCACCTCTCCCACTGCAACATTCTTTGTAAATGTAAAGAGGCACAATGAATAATATAGGCATCTCTGAACATCTCATACTGTGTTTTGACATGACCCCAGATCTTCTTTGTGTTTGAAGTGCAAATAGACAGTTACATGCCATCTTTTGAGGTTGTTCACAATAATAATGTCATGTATAAGGAGTAAAATGCAATTTTGAAAGAAATACGTGCTTCCTATTCTTAGCGGGAATAAAAGAATTAAATGAACACACTGATCCATTGTACAGATATTTTAGAGGGTTTCCTAGTGGAAAGACTGTCAAAAGCTTATGACAGCAGCTTCATGCATGTGTGGCAGCGTTTGATAAATCACTTGCCCACTGATCTGAGTGACCTGATTCTCAGAGGGAGGGGCGCATGAGACAGGAGGGCTCCTGATGCTGCTGTGTAATGTATATAATTTGCTGTGTACATAAGGGATAGCTTCTTTATGTGCATAGAATGACTGTCATTGTGCAAAAGGAATATTGTTCTTATAAAATGTATTTATACATTTGATTATTTTAGCCATTTTTCTTCTTCTTTTTTTTTTTTTGGTAATGTCTGTAATGTTATTTTGTTAGGGCAGGGGTTCCAAAACTTTATGTCAAAGACCCCCACAATAGATACACATTAGACCACAGACTCACAATATGACAACATTGATTTTGTCTTAAAGTCAAGATGAAATAAAAAATGCCTTTTTAACCCCTCACACATTCCTAACATTAAACTGACTTAACCCTGGATGCCAGTAGTCAGACCCGGCAAAGACCCCAAACACCTTGGCACTGTATTCTGTCATCAAACTGTCTTCTATCAAAATCAGATGCTGTATTCTGTCCCGCGATGGTATCATTGGTTATCTTGAATGTTTTGCAGCCAACCCCTGATGTGATCAGTGTTAACAGTCCCCCCACCCCCACACATAACACCCTGTGATGTTTTGTTGAGCTCCAGCATGACAGCAGAATGTTGTTTTAGTCATGTTTTTGTTGCCACAGTAACCCTTTCAGCAGGGCCACATCATCTGGACAGACTGTATGTCAGACGTTGCACCGCCGCACCTCCAGCCACATTATGTTGATTTCAAAGAGACAGGAAAACAACTATTTCGCATAAAGTGTCCCACTACATCCAGACAATCCAGATCAAAACAGTCATTTCCCAACCTGCACATTTGGAGCAAAACAGACATTTGTGTGTTGGGTTATTTTACTTTTACAGCCCCGCATTTGAAAAGTGAAAAAGATCCAGGCATATGATTTTCCCTGTCATATCATTCCTTTTTACTGTTGAAAAGGTCAGCCAGTGCTGAGGCAACTCGAGGCAGCAATTTTCCCATCAGTAGCTGTCAGGTGCACCACCCACATCTCACCGGGATACCTGGGGAGGGACGGCCTCCTTCTCTAAGCCCACCACCACCGAGACCTGTCAGTCAGCCAGACCTCCGATCCGAGTGCTACAGCCTACACACACACCATGGAATTTTGAGCCTGAAAACTCACAGATGGAAGGTGTTTAGGAAAATAATGACAAGCACTGGCTACATTGTCTTAGTTTCTCTATTGTTCTTCACACCTGATATAAAGGTTTTGCTGATTCCAGGAACAAACATAACAAGATGCTTTGTTGAGGTTCACGAGTGGGCTGGTGTTGCTAAACACGGAATTTAGGAAATTATAGGAGGTAATTTGCAGACTCGACTATTGTGGATCGTTTCAAACAAAGAAGAATGTGGAGAAGGTGTTGTTTCATCTTTCTCCTTCGTCACCCTGTGCAAAACCTGGCTTTCCTCAGCAACACTTCCATTTCACTGCAATCCTAACACTTCCGCCTGGTTCAGCCCGAGCATGTTATAGAGAGAAAAATAAGCCAGCAAAAGAAGCTCTCCATTTCTTCGGCAGTTGCATATATGACATATATGATATGAGCAAGTAATGTGAACACTAGTATATATACATAGGCGCAGTTTGAGCTTTAAGGTTGGGAGTTCAAAACACAATTCATAATCAAGATACCAGCAGATGCATCTTCATATCAAGACTAATATATAAGAAACCTAAAAGTTAACAAGATGGATATTATTTCAAAGTGCATGTCAGTTTAAGTTTTTGGTCAGCTCCTGCACTGTAAATGCTTACAAGGAAAATCTGTCAAACCATGACAGTAAAATACCTTAAACTCTAAATAAGTTAAATACAGTTTCTGTTATAGCAAAACCTTTATTTATACAGCATTTTAAAGGAATTTATATTGAATAAAGTATTTTTTTATTCACATCATGACTGTAAATTTCAGCAGTGGGCCCTGTGGAGGTGGGTGTGGTTTACACTCAGCTGCAGGAGAGAGAGGTGTGGGGAAGGCTTGTGAGAGCAGCACCAGGTGAGTTGATTACCTCAGCTGCTAATTGTTGCCTAATCACTCTTACCCTTTATCTTGCAGTAGTGTGCTGGACCTGAGAGGGAGATGCTACTGAGAGAGCCACAGAGTAGCGGAACAGATTGAGTGTTGTTTGTGTTGGTGACAGCGAGACTCAAATAAAAGTTAAGTGTACGTGAGGGTTTGTGTGCTGCCAAGACTCATGGTTGTAGCGAGACCTGCTACAGGGCCTATCTCAAAGGCTTTTATTATACAACATTCATATGGTATTTTCATGTGGTAAAATTGTCTCTTTTGAAAAAGAAAAAATTGAAAACTTTTTCCATATTTTACCATATAAAAACAACTTATTGAACTCAACAGTACTACTATTATTTTTACTTATTTTAGTAGAAATGTTCTACCTACTTTCCGGTAGTTTGATTTTAAAGAAGATTTTTCCTTTCCTCATAGTGTGTACTTATTTGTTATTTGAGTATTTTATCATATCTAAATTTAAACTCAACAGTTGCCTAAATAAGGAGGTAAAAGAATCGCTTTATAAATTAGAATGTCTGAGTCTTTGAATAGCCTGGGGGTGGGGGCACCCCCTTGTCATACAGAGCACAATGATGAGTACAAACAGCGGAACTTGTAATGAACATCAGTGCTCCATGGTAAACACAATAAAAATTACAACCGTTAGTGGAGTCTCAAAAGAAAACACTTTTTTCTCTAACAAATTACATCATGACATTGTAATTGTAACATAATCCAGGGTTTTGCAGAATCATTAAATGTTCACGTTCTGTCTGTTGGAAAGATCTTCATTGTGAATGATAGGGAAAACCATCGTGGTTAAAAGAATTCTGTGTTGTGGGTGGGAGACAGGATGGGAACAGCTGTCACAAGCTGTCCTTCCCTAATCACAGTTACACTTGTACCCATTTCAGGGAACACTAATTCACTTCAGCTACCATTGTGACCAACAAATCCAAACACACTTGTTTTTTGTTGCTAGCTTCAGTCGACTCAAGCTGACTTGGACGTCAAAGTTTACTTAAATTCAACTTCAACTGTGCATTGCATTGTCTCTTACGAGGAACAATGTCGGATGGATGCGTTGTGTGCGTTTGAGATAAAAGTTTTGTAGTGATGCATTTTTTACAGTAACTTTAAAATAATACTGTACTGGCAATTTATTGCTCTGCTCAGCATTTCTTTAATACCTGCATCACACCCATGATATCACATCCTTTTTTGATGCTAAATTTGAGCAGTTGACCCTTACTAAGTCCCGCCCCTTTTTGCTCTGTGCTCCAATAACAGCTGAGCAAGTCTCGGTCTGAACTTCTGTCGACTTTCTCCTTTTCCTGCACTATATGCTATGTGCTAGGCTCTCTATGCTTAAAGGCTACCTACATTAATCACTGGCTAGCTAGTTAAATTTGATTGCTATGTTGGCAAAACACTATCTAATTAGCTGGATTAGCTAATCTAGATTAACAATTAATCTAGACTAGCTAGAGCCTAGCACATAGCATATCTAAGTACAGGACAGGAGGAAGTTGAAAGAGGTCCTAAAAGGGGCGGGACTTTGGAAGGGTCATTTGTGTTGGGCTAACTGCAAATATGACATAGCCTACTTAAAGAGATTTTGCGGCAGTGTATTATCACATTACTTCTACCTTTTGCTACTGACTGAGGACTGTCTTTATTCCAACAACTGTGTAAGGTTTCTGGTCTAGAATCATAGCTCGTTTGACCAACAAATGCAAAAACTTCTATCAAAGCAGCCCTTGTCAGAGCTCTTTATTATTAAATATACTACTAATTAACATTCATATGACTCTTTGCCTTGCTGCCTTTGTGTTTAGTATTTATTCACTTCAAAGTCCTTTTTCATGTAGCATTTCTAATATTTTATTCACCCTCTGTACAATCTCTCATTTCCATATCTCTGCTCGTCTCTTTGCATCTGGGTGTTATGTGTGTGTACTCAGGCCCATCATCATCGCACTGGAGTGAAACTGACATGATCGCATTTATGATCCTCACCTAACTTCATCACGTCTCGCCCACCAGAGTAACACTGCTAATGGAGTCTTCTAGCAGGCGGAGGGGGAGGGGGAGGAGAGGGGAGGCGGAGCAGCGCGGCAGGCTGTGGGGAAAATGACGGATGCATAAATAAAAAAAATAAATGTATACATAAATGAAAACAACAGTTGAAGGCGTTGGCCCACGTGCGCCAGCACAACACTCTAGATGTAGTGACAGTGAAGTGATTTCTAAAAAGGAAGGGTCAGAGGGGAATAACAATAGTAAACACTGCTTTTGGAACAATAACTAATTGAAAATCCCCACAAGCTGTCCCCAGTAGTTTGCTTTGATGAATACAGAGACTGTGTGGAATGCAGAAGGACATGGAAAGCATTCATAACAAACTGACAGAACAGAAAGCTGGGAATATCCCAGATTTAGAAGGCTGCACAGGTTATCCTGCTACACAAAGGTGGTGATCCCAGTGACCTAAATAATTAAAATAATTAATTAAAAATAACAAAACTCTACTTCTTAGTAAAGATCTTAGCGCTTAGAGAATTTACAGTAGTGGGCATTTCTGGCAATAGTGTTTGGTAATAAGCACTATGTAAACAACTACTGTATAACACACTTAAAATTTTCATAAGCCAATATGTCAACATTTGACCATTCTCTATTACAAATAATTTGTAAGCCCTGTTAAGCCCTAACCTTAACTTACAAAGTACATAAATGCACTATAACATAACATGGATAGATATTAATTTAAATTTTAATATTTACAAATGATATATTTATTCAAACCACAATAACTTCTTGTTGTTAGCATAACGTTACAGCGGTTCAGCTCCCCCTTGAAAACCTTGACATGAATAGGTGTTGATCTAAATGAGACTACCAGTTTTAAATAAAGGATTAACTACCTTGCACGGCGCATGCACCCAACTTTTCACCTTTCACATTTGGTTTCTGAGAAAACTAGTGGAAAAATTAAATAGACAGGTGGCTTTCATATTTAAAGGCCACGTGTCCAAAGGCCAGACTGCAGAGGAGCATTCTGAATGACGCAGATGTTGTTAGACATGGGATCACACAGGGGAACGCTCACACTCACACAACCACACAAACACACACAAAGACAGACAGACATTACAGTACTGGTTTCCTGGATGTACTCGCAGGGTTTATGTCCTCACCACAACAGTGTTTTATCTTGTCAGGATGCATCTCCTCTAGCTGCTGAATATAGTTTCCCTGTTATAGGTGCTGACAGAGAATGGAGAGGAAAGCCGGGGTTTGCGGTTTGTTTATGTGTGCAAGTGTGTGTTTGTGTGCACACATGCCGAGTTGAATGAAATTCATCGCAGCCCTGCCGCCGCCCCTCCCAATGCCGGAGTATACTCCTGAAATGAACATCTGCCACATTATAAAGCTGTGTGGCCAGAGGGAATCCTGTGTGTGTGTTTGTGTGTGTGTGTGTGTGTGGTTGCAAGACTCACAAAGAGACAGTGTCCTTCAGAGCTGGTGAGGATTTCTCAACCTGACAGGGTGTCCTGTCTGGAGGGTCATCCTTAAACTTTTCAGGAGGTCCTCAAAGTACAGAGGTTGTCCTCACACAGTCCCACTGCTCAAACACTTCTCTTCGCACGCACTCACTCACATGTAGGTCACATGTAGGACAGCTGGAACTGGAAGCTGTGGAGATCTTTCTTCTTTTTCTGAATAGGGAATGCATCCAACACATTCTCACTTACAAGGCATCAAATACTGCAGCTAGGTCAGTGGCCATCTGCATCAAAATATGACACTGTAGGTGACCCTCTGGATGCGCAGGGCTTCATGGTCAAGTTAGCAAGAATAAATATTCAACGTCTGGTTAGACTTTTAAGTATGCTTGCATGGTTAATGTAAAACGATGGCAGTTTGGTTAGATTTAGGCACAGAGACTGTCTGGTTGGTTTAGAAAAAGGTTGTAAGTTACGTATGTACCTGACAAAACTAAAGTAAGTTACTCAAAGAAATTTTTAGTTTCACACGGGAGACCAGCAGGTTTTTGTCCTGTGTATGTTTGAGTTATCCACCCAAACACCTCGGGACTGTCTCGCTCTTTATACTATATTGCCTGACTTTGACTACTACTTTTGTAAGTAGTAGATGACGTCACCAATTACGTCAGGGACGTACCATGTTAACGGGGGAATAAGTTGTATATTTAATTCTGTTTCGTTCTCATTTTATGAATGGTGGGGAATATTGAGTTGGTGTTACATTCAAACGCCATAGGAAATTTGAGTGATATTATAGGTAATGATGTTTATTGAAGCTTGTGTCTTGGTAAAAGATATCTGTAAATAAATACCACCTGAAGTGAGGATGGTTTAAGCCACATCTAGGTAAGAAATGTATAAGGATTCAGGATCAGTTCTCTGGGGGAAGCCAGGGGGAAAGAGAGAGATTGCAGCTTAGACAAGTGCTGTTAATTTCAGTTTAGTATGAGTTGATTTTTCCTCAGTTTTTTGTAAATATGTTTAGTTGTTTGTTGTTTTTCACATTTTTGGAAGTACTTGAATAAATGCCCACACAAAGGGACTTAAACCACAACTACCTGAATCTGCCTCCTATCTATGACCTACTCTGGCAACACCTATCTTACAAGAACAACGAAACACTTCACAGTATGAGTTATAAAAATATATGGGCCCAAAATAATAAACACAACAAGATAGAAAATTCAAGAGAGTCCAAAGAGAAGTAAAGTCTGAATCAAGTCAATATTCACAGTTTGTGCTTGTGTAATAGTTCATCTACCCGGGTAGTGTGACTTTATGTTTTATGTCTTATCTGTATGAAGAGATGTTCTTTATAATGCACAGTGAAGCTCTCGCTGACGTCACACCCTCCACGATCCAATGGGCTAGGTTCTGACTCGTCATCAGAATCCACTCATACAATAAAACCAACCTGCATAGAGCAGTAGTAGTAGCATCTCTTCAATAAAATCTTATTCATCTCGTTAATCTCTCTTCTTCATGTATTTATCTTTTTATCTATTCATCTTAACTGAACAGTATTAACTCTCTTTTTATCTTAAATCAATGAACATGAATTATTCAATGACAAAGCATCATATACAGCTGCACAATAACTTTAACAGCCAACACACAATTATGTATATGACTTTTAAATGGTTTTTAACTCATCACAGCTTAATGTACACAAATTATGAAATGAATGACTTTCAATTTTTATCAATTGAAAATTAAATTTAATTATGCCTTCTGCCTAAAACTCAAGTTTCACACAGCTGTGTGTGTTTTAGCTCAACAACCAGCTTTCTTAGCTGTATAACAGGTGCTAGCGCAATTAACACAGCTCAACACATGTTTATGTGTCTCCTGTTGGTTTTTAAACACTATCACAGAAGCATAACTACACACAGTGGAGACATATTCAATAAAATAAGGAGTAATTATCTGTGAGCATGCTACGCTAATCGTTCATAGCATTTACTCACCGGAGTTTCTGTGATACACCGTTATGTGATAACACAATAACCAGCTCAGCGTTTAATATAATTTCAACTTTTATTGTGAAAGACAATATTAACGTAGGGGGGAAAGAAAAGAAAGTGGAACCAAAGTGCGGGTATCATTGCTCCACGGTGCCCAGGTGAGAGGCATGGTGGTTCACTCTTTCACTCACTCACTTCGTGATTCTGTTTTCCAGGTTAGTACTCGGTAAATATTACAAAAACTGCTTCCTCCTGAAGTGTACGTTGGTGTATTGAAGCTGTGATGAGTCCGTTATGGAGTTTTTGATGTGTGAAGCTGAGCTAAAGAGCCACGTTTATAACCGCGGGAAACAGGGTTTCTTCAACAATGCCGCTCGCGGCCAGTTAGCAGGTGTGTACTGTGACTGTATGTGTGATTCTGGGTGCTGCTGTACTCACTTCCTGGTAATGTTTTATTTCAGGTTTTTTAAGATATCCTGACATGTTATGAATGATTGTTACTGTTAAGAGAAGATAGGTTTGTTGTGTATAACTTAAAGTGAGTTCTTCCTAAAGTCATACAGAAGCAGTTAGGTGTCTGGTCTGTGTTTAAAAATTTATCATAAGTTGAACAGTTATCCCTATGTGTATGGTGTTTCATGTTTTGACTCTAAAGTCATTTAAATACTCATTTACAGCCAAAGAGGGTTTATGATTCACATTATTACATTAATATGATGGTGGATTTCTGGAGTTAAAAACAAATAGATATATATAGATTAGACCATGAATTATTGCACTTTAAAGAAAGAGTGATATTTATTTTTGTTTATTTATTTTTGTAAAGAGATTATTTCTGTGAATGTGTGTGTGGAAGATGTT
>NW_023339762.1:1866166-1871413 GCF_004916995.1 Morone saxatilis | reverse complement strand
ATCTTTATTAACTATTTATTGAATGTTCTTATATCCTGACGTTATTCATGGATCATGTTATCTGTAACATAGATTTGCAGGCGGGATTCTTGTGGTTGGCTTCCTCTGGCTTCGTTCCTAGTGTCCTTAATTGGGATTTGCAAGGATCACTGGGCCTGAACATTAAACAAGCAATCAGAGCAGGGAAGAAGATAGTTGATTGTGAGTCTCATTCAGATTTGGCAGAATACGAATGCTGGGAATGCGGTTCAGCAAATCTTCAAGCTCCAGCCAAAAGTGTCTTCTATCTTTCTTGCTCTGAGTTGGTTGTTTTTTGTTCAGGGGCCCGGCTGGATCTGCAAGCCTTAGGACGCACTAGAACTTTTTTCCTTGCAGCTTTAACAACAGCTGTAACAGAATCTTTGTTGATTATAAATTCGGAAACATTTATTGGCTTTAATATACCCAAGTATTCCTTATATAAACCCATATTTGTGTAGTAAGACTGCGTTTTTGATGTAGAATTTCACAAATGTAGTATTCGAGAGGTTAGTTAGTTACTGGGTGTTGTCCCTTTAAACAGTACTCAGTAACTAGGTAGTCAGACTAATAGACTTGCACTTTTGCCCTTCTGCTACTTATACGCTGCTGCTCCCCTGCGTGGCTGCGGTCTACTATCCTGATTTTAGTCCTTCACCAACATAACCACCACACGCTTCCTTTCCCACCATCAGTACTCAAGCGAGATCATACACTGTGACAGCCTGTAAGCCGCTACCATTATTTCTCGAGTACAGAGACGCTAATTTCAAAACCCAAAACAGCAACATAAATACTTGCTTTGCTGAAGCGCATAATGTTGCAGTTTTCTTTGAGAATCGTGAGAAAATCCTGCTGCGATCAATCCTTCTGATTCCTGTATTCTGTGTTTCCTGCTATTTTTCATACTATATCATCATTGCAACCAATATATAATATATACTGCACCCGGGAGACACCAAGTAAATATGAATATCTCCTACAGATCAGCTCCAACCATACCAAATGAATCCTGGTATCACATATTGCTCCCGCTGCCCACGGCTTTGTGAGCACAAATCAGAATAACTGGTCAGCCCCTGCACAGATGCTACTTTGAACGCACTCCGTAGGAAGCAGAGACGCACACTCGTGTAACAGGCCACACCCAACCGCATTATCGGCCGTCGGACAGTCGGCGCGAAGCGCCGTGACTCCGAATCGGTTCGGTGCTGTCCCGCTGCCGGTCGTCCAGTCAGCGTCGGTGTCGGTCCTCATTTTGGCTGATTCGACATGGTTCAACATCGGACCATGTGGCGTCAGGCCTTCACATGAACCAATCTGATTTTGTGGAGTAGCTAGCCCTTGACTTAAGCGAATCAGATGAGATGCACGAGAAAACCGTAAGATGACAAATGCGTACAACCAAACGCCAGTGATTCTGTTATATTAGCCCCTCGCTATTTCCGTTCTCCCCAGACGGTAATGACAACTAACTATCCTTGTTGACCTAACTAATCAACACCTCCTGATGCAAAGAACAATGACTGGCGTGACAGCGTGCTCTGTGTTTACGTAGGTCTAGAGTGATACCGTTATTATCCAGGTTTTCATTTGTTTTTGGGCGACAACACAGATTTAGCGCCGCCTGCGTTATCGGGGAACGTATTACGCCTCCGCGCAACATGCAGAGACGATACGCTGCAGTTGCGTCTGGTTTGGTGTGGTTCGGAGCACTTCTTTGACCGACATCGAGGAGAACAGCCGACTGATCAGATCCGACTGCTTTCTGCCGACGGTCGGGTTGGTGTGCTTAGGCCTTAACTGGACTGCACCGCCACTGGTGCAGTAAACGCTTTATAAAGACAAGAGCGTACTCACTGAGAGTGGATCATGTTGGCTGCTCGTACTTCATAGCCTCATGCATGTTGTTACAAAACACTGAGATAATAAAAAAAGCAAACACTGGTTCAATATGGTTCAGTGCTGACAAATACTGAAGTTAGAGCAGCAGCCTCAAGTGAAATAACTACTCCTCTGAAAGGGTGGTCACACGAGTGCTGCTGATAAGTGGTATTTAACACAAACATGATAGATACATTCATCAACAGTACACTATACTGCCGTAGATAATATATATTATTATCAGCTGAGATTTAATATTGATTCTGCTGAGAACTGACAAGATGTGATAGCTCTATATTAATGTATGTGTATGCTGCAACTAACAACTATTTTTATTATTGATAGATGTGATAATTTTGTCGATTAATTCCTTATTTAGTCTCTGAAATGTCAGAAATTAGCAAAAAAGGTCCACCACAATCTCCTAAAGCCTAAGGTGATATCTTTGTATTGATATAAAATAGTTGTGGGTAAGCTTAATAATAATACTTAATATTTCTTGTGAACACATTAGTTACCTTTTTTTTTCTATGCGTTTGATTAAAAAAACTGTAAACTTGAATGTTTTCTGTTTCTTTAAAAGCATATTTGTTGGTACAAATGAAATGAATATACTTTTTAGGAGACAGGGTTGTTTACCGTATAACATGAAAAACACAAATTACAGCGGCACGATTGGATTACGCAATAAAACTCAGCATCTTGTCCACCTTCCAACAGTTTCATTTTTCATTTGCAAATGGGAATGAAAGTGTGTCATTCCTCCTGCTCTGATCTACGGCAACAGAGCTTTAAGATACATGTGGCACTCGGCCACTGTTACCCTTCTCTGGCTTTGTGGACAGACAGGATGGGCTCGTGCTGTTCTAAACACAGCACACTGCCATCTCTCTCAACATATTTCCTGTCAATCTCGTCGTTATACGTCCAATAAAGGCAAAAATGCAATAAAGTCATCTGTAAAAAAAAAACCAATATGGATGACTGCCATATAACACAATCAACAGCCCTCCATCCACAGTCATCTCTTTCCAACCCTGCAACACTTAAAAGCTAGAGGGAGAAGACAAGAGCAATTTCAGAACAGAGCAATCCCGCTGCTTACAGGCTACAATTCC
This sequence comes from Morone saxatilis, assembly GCF_004916995.1. Taxonomy (NCBI): domain Eukaryota; kingdom Metazoa; phylum Chordata; class Actinopteri; family Moronidae; genus Morone; species Morone saxatilis. The sequence goes on along the minus strand of NW_023339762.1, from coordinate 1,868,393 downwards.
ATCAGGAGCAGCACTGTTATGTCTTTAAGATTGCGTTAAAAAATGTGTTTATTCATGACCACCATCTCAGAGGTGCAACGTTATTGAAATGCATTGAGATGTATTGTACCAGACTCTGAGACATGTGCAATAAATTCCTCATGCTTCTCACCCCAGAGTAAGTGCTGGTAACAATCTCCACCATCTGGTGCCACAACAAATACAGTGCTGCTTGGTAAGTAAAGTCGGTGAGTGCACGTTGATGTGTGAATATGATTCCATGTGCTCTGATAACTCAAAGAAACATGGCGAGGGAGAACCAGGAGGGAGGCGATTGGTTTTGTTAATGGCTGGCCATTAAGCTAAATGAAAGCTGATGTGAAATTGATGAGTTTGTTTTGCGGCTGGTTTGCATATGGAAAGCAAATTTATTAGAATCAGGATTCTCACTGCATCCTGTGAGGCTCTTAATCATGGGAAAGGAAACCTTTCAGACCAAATCTATTTATGTCACTTTTCATCACGGTAGATGAGAGCTGATTTGCCTCACACAGGGTGGCCAGACACAGTCACTGTTTACTGAACAGAGCAAATAAATGGAACGGGAGCAAAGAAGAGAGTCGCAGGCATTAACCAGTGCCATCTGCTGCTACTTCTCTGTGACACTGATGCTTATGATCTGTGGCAGATAAAAGTGGTTCTGATGTTATCCTGAGACCCACAGATGATGTGAAAACAATACATTTGGATGTTCTAACAGTGGTATGTCTTGTGCACAGCTGTAGAGCTCATTAAGGTGCTGCCTAAGTGTAGAAAACTCGATAGCGGCCCCTGGAGGATTAAATTGTCCTTGAACATAGCCATCGAAAGAGCTGGACAGAATGAAAAAATAGGCTTACAGCTTTACCCCCAAATTCCAACGGGCACGGCTGCAAGGCGTTCAGGCCTTGAATGCCTGTTCTAGACAATGATCAAAATTCCAACAGAAGTGCTGTGGCAAATCCTAGAAGCACCTTCCCGCTCTGCTCCACATAGAAAACGCAGCTGGCCTATTTTTGACACAAGCCGCGACCCACTCGCATCAAGCAGCACGGAGCAGATCGCACTGGCAGGAAGTCAGACACAGAAACCACATAGAGAATCCAATCAATTTTCAAAATAAAAGCCTTCGGATCAAATTTCATGCTTTATCAGCATCGTGGCACCAGGCCATAAGTCAATCAGTTAGAGGAGATTTGAAGCGGAGAAACACCATCTTGTATCCTTTTTAAGGACAAAATACACAAGGAAAGAAGATTTCTGAAAGCCTTTGCAGTACTATGAATAAAATAGAATGTGTCTTGAGGAAATTCAAAGTATGTTGTTACGTATCATATGGTTATAGATGTAGCGCTGCTGGAATGCATCAGAACAAGGCTCCGCCACTTTTTTTATCCAAGTGAGGTAATAGAATATTTGCAGTTCAAATAATCAAAAAAATATATATAACAAAAATATAATAGACATATCATAAAACATGTCACTTAGTCAAGGGTCTTCAGTTTACTTGAAAGAAAAGGGTCTCTGTAAAGATAGGATTTTGTTGCCCAGAGTAGGTCATAGATAGGAGCAGATTCAGGGTATTGTCGGGTTTAAGTCCCTGTTGTGTGGGCATTTATGTTCAAGTACTTTCCCAAAAATGTGAAAAAAACAACAACAACTAAAAATATTTACAGAACTGAGGAAAAATCAACTTCATACTAAATTCAAATTAACAGCACTTCTGTCTAAACTGGCAATCTCCTCTCCTCCCCTGGCTTCCCCCAGAAACTGATTCTTATACATTTCTTAACCTGTCTTGAAGACTAGACTTGGTGATTAAAAGACCATCTCACTTCAGGTGGGTATATCATTACAATATCTTTTATCAGACACAAGCTTCAATAAACATTCATTTACCTATAATATCATCAAATGTCCTATGGGTGTTTGAACGTAACCACAAAACTCAATATTCCCCACAATTCATCAAAATTGAGAACTAAACAGAGATTAAATTTATTCAACTTATTCAACCCGTATAAACTTTGGTACGTCCCCTGATGTAATTGGTGGATCTCCATCTACTACTTACAAAAGTAGTGAGTCAAGAAATCAGGCAAATTATAGGTATAAAGATGCGAGAGCAGTCCCGACGGTGTTTGGGTGGTAACCTCAAACATACCACAGGACAAAAAACCTGCTGGTTCTCCGTTGTGAAAACTAAAAA
>NW_023339762.1:1863983-1866141 GCF_004916995.1 Morone saxatilis | reverse complement strand
TATTTAAAAACTGTACAATGAACCCAAATAGTAAACTTGACGTTATTTGGATACATTTTGAGCAGATTATTACCTGTTTAGGGAACGTTTTATACAGTTTTGTTTGTATTATGTATTTAACAATCATACAGGCTTAATAGGCTTCTTTTTTTGACAATTTCTGTGCTTTCTTGTCTGTGACACTTGGCGATTGTTAAATCACATAATTTACATTTACCGTGTTTCACATGAGTGAACCAAATGCTGAGATACAGGCCTACTGTGTATATTTCTTAAGTTTTCTAGCACGCATTAAAATCAATAATGCCTTATGACCACCCCATGAAGCTTTGGCAACCCCCAGGTTGGGAACCATTGCTTTAAGGAATTTTAATTTATTATTTTTTTTTTTAAAACCTGTTTTAGCTTATGGCTTGCTCTGAATGATACACCTATTGTTTTACCTTGGTTTGATTTGTTCAGCCACAGTTGCCATTAATACTATAAACTTAGTCCATTCATTGTTTTACATTTACATGTAAATTATATCTCAATAGATATTCCACACGTCATTGGTGGATGAAGTCTCCTTGCTTTTGAGAGCTGCAAAAAACAAAAACAACTCCCAAATGAGCAGCAGTCAAGCAAATGTGGCCAGGAAACGCAGGGACCATTTCAATTCCAGGATCACCACAGTCACCAGCTTTGAAATGAGACTTTACATCTACTGAATAAAACTATTGTTCAATCTGGCTTCACACTCAAGGGTATCCTTGTCTTGTACCTGCCATTAAAAGGCAGCAATAATGATAAGACAATTAGCAGGCTAATTTCAATTAGTGAGCCTTAATAAACAATAAAGAGCTGTCTGTTCCTAATGATCACTGGAGGCAAGCAAACTAAGCGATGTAAATGCCACTATAGAGTGCTATAATTTAAACCCAGGTATTACACACTCTCCCCTTATAATTAATGAGAGCTGAGGTGATTATATAACATGACACTAAATTGCAATGCTGAAGTGACCCAAAATTGATTTGTTAATAGGGTAAGGCCCCTGAATATGGTCTTTTTCTTCCTACCTGGGAGTCAATTTCGTTAAGGCAATGGTAATCTGGTAATCATCTCTCTCTGCTGCAACTCCTTAGCTACTCTGTGAAATCCACAAATTCAACGCTGACTTTAATTGAATATCGATTTGTTTGCCTCACTTTTTTTTCCCTCACTCCACCTTCTCAAAAATGTAATTAGACATGTATGTTCAATTCAGGGCCAGATATCTAAGAGGGCTCATCAGAGGCTGAAGTCCTGGAGGCTGATTTGATTCAGATGCCAGGGTGGGCTCCATAAACACAGCACATGAGCATAAATCACACTTTACCTTATGTATTGGAGTATAACATCTGGCATTTATTGTGGCCTGTTGATTCTGATGCCTTTTTTTCATATGAGTCATATGTGAGTAAATGGTGCAAGAAAGAGTGAGGGAAAAATTTCATAAAATGAAAACTGTTACAGCCTTTTAGTCGTTTAATTTTCCCATGTTGATTAATGCCAAAATAATAAGGTGGATTTAAATAGTGTTATAGAAAGACTTTACACAAAATCTAATTTTCATTAGTTAATTTATGCTAGCTTGATATCAGAATTACATTTTTGATTATGATTTGCCCAAAATCCCAAAATCAATTCAACCACTGGCACAATTAAAGCTGCAGTGGGTAACTTTCATTAAAATAACTTTTTTTGTTTTTTTATCAGAAACAAATCAGGAAGCTCTGGCACTTTCTAGCACGGGTATTTGCAAGAATCCACTGGGCCTGAAGCAAACCAACCAATCTGAACCGAGAAAGATATAAAGGTTGAAGATAGTTGATTGTTGAATCTCTTTACCAGCATCTGTATTTGACGCCCTGCAAACAAAACTCAATCAACTATCTTTCTTGGCTCTGATTGGTTGTTTTAGTTCAGGCTCGTTGGATTTTTGCCAATGCCATTAGGAGCACTACAACAAGCCACACAAAGCTGATTTTTTTTTTTCACAGATTATCTGTCTTATGTTCTACTGTCTACACTGTAAACCCGGATAAGTTGAGTTTACTTAAAAAATTTGAGGAAACCGGTTGCCTTAAAAAAATTAAGTAATGTTTGATGAAAACTTGAGTGAATTTAACTTAAA
>NW_023339762.1:1852466-1863883 GCF_004916995.1 Morone saxatilis | reverse complement strand
TATTACTGTGATATTATTACTAGTAATGCCTTACTGCCCAACACTGTTCCAGACATGGTGTCTCTGCTGCTTTACACAATGCACACAACACAGTCGACAGGCTTCCGCTATGTCTTTGGTACAAAGTACGTTTTTTCTTCCCACAAGTTTATTCAGTTTAACACAGAATGCACAGTGCTGTACAGGAAGAGATACAATAAGAAGTACTTAAGGGAAAGTACTTGAGGTAGAATGAATGAAGGAGTACTAGTCTAAAATAACATGCGTGGAAGAAAAACTACATGAATAACAAACGATGCATAAGGCCGGTATGGGCAGTGTAATTATGTGACATGCTTTCAGTTCAGTGCACTATTGGGCAAGGTCCAGTTTTTATCAGCTTACTCTTACAGCTCTGTGTTACTGAGGTGAACTGTGACTGCAGGTTCAGAATATGCAGCTCACTGTTCACAACACAATGAGCTTCCTCTTCCTGCCTGTGAAACAGCTCCCAGCTCCAGTAAATGACAAGGAAGGTATTTTTATGTAAAGTCTGCATTTCCTGTTTACATGTGGAGAGCAGCGGCAGACTTTCATGTGCTACCATTAACACGCTTTTTCTGTGGAAATTTTGTGGTGGAAAACGGCCCAGACCTGCTGTATTGGCCCAGCAGATTTGACTGAGCTCTCAGGAATGTGGCACAGCTGTAAAGCCTCCGGGCTGAGCTGAACTTGTTGGGTATCTCACTCAGTCCCTGGAATGATGACTTGAAGAGAGAAACATGATCTCTCTCGATGTGTAACCGCTCCCCACTTCCTCATTTAGCATCTTTTTGTAGGATTTCTATAGATTTTTGTCACTCTAGAGACATGTGTCATGGACAGAGCTGTTTTCTGACATACATGAGTGTAACTGTAACTACATACATGTACGCAACATGGGCGGAACCAGATGTTGTAAACATTCGGGGCTTAGTCTAAACATATAGGGAAGGTATTGTGTACTGCAGTATATGCACAATTTTTCTAGACAGTTGAGATAATGGATTCCTTTAAAAACCTGTACATCATTTGAGGAAAACATGATAGTTGCCCAGGAAAAAAAAAATCACCCTGTAGAGCCTATATCCTGCATAGTTGTTCTCCAACTGTCTTCATTATTCTAAAACCAAAGCACAACAAATATTAAAAATGACTAATTTTCACTTCTGCCACCTAAAAAGAGACAAACATTATCTTAAGTTACTATATACTAAGTACATGAATAATAATAAAATAATAAAGACAGGGTAGGAATTTGTCATAAACAGCATTACTAATCCTGAAACATGACACTTGGTCCAGTCAGAGAGACTGAGGAGGAAATGGCACAAAGTTGAAGTTATTTTAAAAACCTAAAAGATTCAGGCCTTTTGAGAAAGCATTCTGGACTGGAGCCACAGAAGCCAGCCCTCTCCCCCACCCACCACCTCTGCAGTTAGTGGGAACTGGATAGACTTTCCTAGAATAGGACATGGGGACACAATCTGTTTTCTTTTTCATCCTTGACTTCTTGAAAAATCAAGGCTATTAAAATGTTTGAAAAAAAGACCATCGAAAGTGGTTGAATTTTGTACAAGAATAGAACCAAAGTAGTGTTGATATTTTGTTTATTATTAATTATTATTATTATTATTAGTATTATTTTCATCTTTTTAATAATTGTCTATGAGCTTCTTTAAAGCCTGCTTTAGTTCTCATTATAAATATTCTTCGTGTTGTAGCAGTTGAGCAGAGGTGTGGACTCGAGTGTTGACCATACAAAGGGAGCGGGTCCTCTTCTATGGGGTCCACCACATTCAACCACTGTGTTTCTACAGTGGCTCAGAAGGGACAATCCCCTCTCTAAATAGGCCTTTTTTGCATTTTTAACAAGTTTTTGTGGCCATTGTAGTTAGGTTGTGTCTTCACCGCTACGTGCCACTGAGTCCTATACACCGGGCCTTTAAAGGTGCAGAAAATGTAAAATGATATTTCTGATAGTCCCACAGTCTGAAATGACCGGAATATATTCATTTATTAAAGGTCGTAGGATTTAATTACATTCAACGTTGTAGTAGCAGTTTGCAACCCCCTAGTTTCACTCTCTTTCCAAGTGCTAAGGAGAAACTACAATGGCCGTGAAATGTGAGGAAAAAAAACACCCTATCTAGAGCCAGTGTTTTGTTTGTCCTTTCTGGGCCACTGTAGAAACATGGTGGTTCAACATGGCGTACTCCATGGAACACAGATAGATTTAAAAAACAGCTCATTCTAAGGTAACGAAAACACAATTCTTATTTTCAGGTGATTATACACTAATGAAAAAATACCTATCAGCATTATATTCTATTTCTGACAATAGATCCTTCTCAATGTTACACACTGGACCTTTATAGTAATTTATAGTAAATAAGTTGGTCATTGCATCAGTGGTACCTGGACATTCTGCCGTTCGGGGACAGTATTGTGGTTGCTCCAGGCTACTTGACATGCAGAACATTTATGTTTGAATTTTCATATTTAGTATGCTTTATGTGTGATCTATCAGAACCATTAAGTTTTTATGTAATCACAGTGACATCATGTTGACATCATGTAATGCCTCTGCCTCCTTCTCAAATCTTTACACACACACACACACACACACACACACACACAGACAGAGGAAATCCTGCTGAGGTCCAGATCCAGTCAGTCCTTAATCAAAGTGCTTCCCTCCAGTGACAGCAGCTCACTTGTGATTCAGACAAGAGCTGCCACTGTAACTAAACGTGTGTGTGTGTGTGTGCTCAGGTGTCACTGTGTATTGTTGTCCATGTGGTTGACAGGTGATGACGACGCTCTGTAGGACGCTGGTAGGTTTGCACTCAGCAACTCCTGTTTATATTACTATCCCACGCATTAGTGGCACAATAGGAAGAGAGGGCTCTTAAAAATTCATGAGGACACATTGCATTAAGTTTTCATGAGTTCCTTTCACCGGCTCCCGTGAGACGGTTTTCCTGCTGCCTGCCGCAATAAAGCTGGGAAGTCCAGAAAAGAACATGGGTGGCTGAGGGGGAGAGGAGCACGCTGTACACCGTGAGGAGTGATCTTCACTCCAACACACCAAGGGCAATATGGAGCCTTTTGCTGTACAGTCAGGGTCACTCAGTGTGGTTTGGCAAGGTGTGGCCCTGACTATGCAACGCCTGGCCTGATGAGTCAAACTCTTAGGTAACTCTTTCTATGAAGGTCATGTCTATAATGCATTATAAGTACACTCATGAGACATTATAATGCATTTAAAAGGCTTTAGAACACTCAATAAATGGACATAATGTGTTATAAGTTCAGCATTCATAATGCTTTATACCTCCATGCCAAAGCCAGATACCTGTTTGCAACCTTTGCTGTTATAATATCATACAATAGCTAATAACCTTATACAGTGCTGTCATTTTACTTAATGCTCTCAAAGTCATGCTATAGCGTATTATTAATATTATTTGTGGGTCTTTTTGCCTTTATTGGCTAGGACAACTGAAGATAGACAGGAAAGGGGAGAAAGAGGGGATGACATGCAGCAAAGGGCCACAGGCCGGACTGTGGGGCACCAGCTCTACCAGGTGAGCTACCAGGACCCCCACTATAGCGTATTACTGATGTTTGCAATACATTATTCCATTTCAGAAACTAAAAATGTATAATCAGTTATGACACTTTATAGCAGTTCTCTATGTGTCTTTATAACTGGCTTAGGTTACGGTGGCTATCATTTGCTGTGTGACCCAGGACTCTTCTTTCTGAAATGGAATTATGTCTTATAATACTCTATAACAGGGGTCGCCAAAGTAAAAAAGTGTAAGACAACTTTTAAAATATACACAGCAGGCCTATTTCTCAGCATTTCATTTATGTTTATACTTTATGTGTGTGTTTTAAAGTTTAGATTATTATTTAAGATCTAAACTTCTAACTTCTAAAGACCTCAACACAAACTATATTCACAGAGCCTTCGCTCTCTGATAAACGAGCCTCATCCTGCTTTAGAAAAGTGCACATTAAAACTACCAAAGAACTGACAGAACAATGGCCAAGCTTCACAGGGAAAGAACGCGCCAAAAAAACACTATATTTGTCAAGTATTTATAATTGAATAAAAGATTGAATAAAATGAGAATTGTATAAAACAAATTGCTCTTTTGTGCTCTTTTTGCACAAACTTCCTGCAGTTATTGTGCTCACTATTTACAGTTTATCAGTTCTCAGATCTGTACTGTTATTGTTATACGTTAAAAATATTATATTAAATATCCATAAAATATGTCACATAGTCAGTTTATTCAATTATAGAAAAGGGCTCCCTTGACTTTGTGAGCTTTAAGTAGCAGCACACTTTACATTGAGTAATATGACAGCACTGTATAAGGTTATTAGCTATTGTATGATATTATAACAGCAAAGGTTGCAAACAGGTACCTGGCTTTGACATGGAGGTATAAAGCATTTTGAAAGTAATACTTAAATAATTATAAATATAATACTTATAATATATATATATATAATATATACTTATAATACTTCCACCACTTATAATACTTAACAAACCTTCTTATGAGTCATAAGTGATTATAAACATTCATTAAGAGTTTTATAAAGTGTTATTAATGCATTATAATGTCTTATGAATGTGCTTATTAGGCATTATAGACATGACCTTGATAGTGTTACCAAATCTTATTTAATCAAGTATAGGTGGAACTCATTGATTTTAATCTTGCACATCACAACTACCATTGATAAGTCTTGAGAAAACACTGTGCTGCAGCTTCCCACAGCACAAAAGACAAGGCCTTCAAAACCAGGTCAGACCTCCATTATGAAAGGGGGTTAGTTTACATTGCAGTCCCACACCTGTCCATACATGCCCAACGCCCTGTCTACTGTACATACAACCAGTGGTGGAATGTGACCAAGTACATTTACTCAAGAACAGTACTTCAGTTTGAGGGACTTGTATTGTACTTTTAAGTGTTTCCATTTCATGCAACATTATACTTCTACTCCAAATACATCTCATCTATTGTACCTTTTACTACATTTGTCTGACAGCTTGAGTTCCTTTCAGATTACAGTTTTTCACATTCCAGTGTCCAGTGAAAACCACGTATCTCCAGATGTGTTTATTTGGAATGTTTGTAATAAACTGAATGATGGACCTTTAAATACCCTACAAAGAGCTTTCATTTTTTCTTAATTCCGGCAGACCTTGTGGACAAAAGTGGTATGGCAGGCATTAAGAATAACTACATAGAAAGAGCCAATCATCTAGCGCACTGGTTCCCAACCTGGTGGTCCTGAACCCCACTAGTGTTAGGGTTGCCCATTCTCATTCTGTCGAATACAGACGCCAGCGGTGTTCAGTTAGCAATCTGCAACTTCCCCTCTAGATCCCACTAAATCCTACACACTGGTCCTTTAATTTATTAACATTTGCTGTTTTAGAAGACTAACTTACTTTTGCTGTTACCTCATTAAAAAGTGAAAAAGTTATTGATTAATATTGATTTACCATTGATAATGTCATTAATTAGAACTTCATAGAACCTTTTTAAAAGATCAAGCTAATTCTGAAAATTTAAAAGACAGATGGCTTCAAAAAGCAAACTGGTCGTGTTGTGACTGCTCTGTTGCTGTGTCTTTAATTCTAAATAGAGTTTGCAGCAGTTTTATTTACTTAACAGTTGTATTTATTTAAGGTTTTTAAATACAGATACAGTTCAGCGGAGCACACATGCTCTGTTACAGTAAAGCCATGTTAGCATTTAGACTGAAGAATACATACAATAATGTAGAACAGACATAAACACTACAGGATAATAAAAACTGTAATGATATAACACGGTGCAGTAAACTGATGCTCCTATTCTCTTTAGCTGTGTCTCCAAGAAAGGGAACTAGGCTACACAACAAAAGCTCAGATTGGGTTTCAAAACCTGTTCCGTCACTCTCAACCATTTCAGACCCAAAATATTGCTCAACAAGTTCACGTGTCTCTCACTTTAATTACCAGAGCCACAGAGAAGCCACTGGGTGACGGCCTTGTAGTGTGATTATCAATGTAGCAGACACACAATGAAGGTTGCAAACTGTACCTCTAAGTCAGTGCTTTTCAAGTGGGGTTTGGGGACCCCCAGGGGTTGTTGAGAGGGTTCTGGAGGGTGTAATTTATTTTCACTATAATTCCATTCATAAGTAACATAATGACTGAATGTATGAATATTTTGGTCGTGGGTTTCATACACTTACTTTAATAAAACATCTAAAAGCAAAACTCTATCACATGTGGGACCCAGAGGCAAAATATTGTCAAAAGAGGGTCCATGTTCTTGTCTAACTGACTGCTGCATACCTGTATACCTGCAGTCAGTCAGTGGGGATGGTAAACACCTTTTTGCTGTGAAAAGTAGAAGGCGAGATGATATGACTTCTGTATCATTTATTGATCGGTTTGTTCCTTGTCCTGTGTGAGGAGATTGATCTGTTGTTTAATTCCCTGACAAATTTTGTGAGGTTAAGTTTGTTTCCATAAATACATAAACACATGCGTTGAATATTTTTTGCCATATATTAATATATTTTTATTTATTTAATACTGTTAGCCAAAGAAAGAGACTGATCATACGAACCTTTAAAACAAATACTACAACACAACAGTTGAGGCCTCCGGGTTATGTTTTGTTTGTCCCACAGAACAGTCTGTCCTGATTGGCTCTAGCACGGACCAATGAAAGAGAAGAGCGCGAGGGGAAACATGGAGGATAAGAGGAACCAAAACGGTGCTGAAAAAGCGAACCAGGCAATTCAGAAAACACTATTAATGTATTAATGTCGGAAGGCTAATGGCTCAAACATCGACTTTCTCTTGAAGCGTTTTTAAACATTTAGCCAAATGTCTCTGAGTGCATCCTGTGAGTCGGTCTCTCAGAAAAGGACTCTGTCGAGCCTCCTCGGTGAGTTGACAGTATCAGCAGATACAGTCTGAAATGAACATACAGTTTCAAAATGGCATAACCCCTCCATTCTCCCTGTTTGTGTCATTAGGATTATGTCTGTATTGTCTCGATAAATACTGACTGACGTTTGTGGCGTTAAATTAACCACCTTCGACCATTAGCATCGATATATTAAATTGCCAACTTTCTAAGTGAAGTTTGGGTGGCTCTTTATAGAGAGCCGTCCATATTTACATTTCTTTTGACAACATAACCTACTAATATAGGTTAGTAGCCTGTAGATGCTATATGTATGTACAGGCTCGGGGAGTAACGGATTGCATGTAACTGAGTTACGCAGTCAGGATACAATAAAGGTGATAAGACAGACGTCATCATCTTACAGTTACATTTAGTAAAGATGGGGACTATTTAGCAGGATTACAATTTTAAAATAGCTTTTTTTTTTTAAATACACTGAGCAGAGGAAACAACATCTTTCCTGTTTCCTTTTTCTTTTCAACGGTTAAATTCTGTTTTCTTATAAATACTAAATTAAATACTTAGCATCAATACTTCTTATTGACATTTCTTTTCTCTTGTATATATTTAATGCTGAAGTAATCCAAAAGTAAATGAAAGTAATCAAGTTACATTACTTTAATATACTGACTACATTTTCAACAGGCAGTTAGTAATTGTAGTAGATTACATTTTTATAGCAACCCTGTGTAAGTAAATGCATCATCGGTTTAGGTTGGCTAACATTTAACAACTAGCTTAGTTTTTGCTACAACTTTAGTGCAGCAAAATAACAAATTCTATTCTGTTTGGCCAACTGGGTTGACAATACTGAAACTGTGTGGCGTATGAACTCCGAAGCATTATGTATTCTTCCTGCTGCTGAATTCCCAGCTGGTCGTGTGGTGAAGAGGCCGAAGCAGGAAGACGGTCAGCGGCTGCAGGAGGCGGCGATCCAGCTGTTGGAGCAGCAGCAGAACCTCTGCAGTCTGCTCAGGGAGGTCGGGGTGAGTGTGTGGACTGAACCTAATGGGCTGCAAAGCCAACCAACAAACATTAAACTGTCATAACAATGACTGTTATACTTATCTGCGGACTGAGAAAGAGGCACGTAACTGCAGGCACAAGCGGCCCAAATCAGATTTTTTTGCTGATATGTGACTCAGATCTGTTTTTTTCATGACAGTATGAACAGCACAAATCACATGATCTTTTCAATTCTGATTTAGGCCCCTTTTTAGACAAGGTCAGATTTTTTATTTTAGTCTGACCTCAGTGTGAACAGTCACAGACTTCACTCTAGTCTGACATTTGGCTGTGGGTCACTTCAGGACTGTGACCACACTGGAATCCGATATGGGCCTCATTTAAAAAGTTACGTGAACAGGTTGCCCGGTTAGCTCAGTCGGTAGCGGCCCAGGTTCGAATCTGACCTGCGGCCCTTTGCTGCGTGTCGTCCCCCCTCTCTACCCACCTTTCCTGTCTATCTTCGGCTGTCCCTATCTAATAAAAGACATGAAAAGGCCAAAAATATAACTTAAAAAAACAGCCAAACAAAAACAAATCCGAGCAATAAACCAGAATTGAGTAAACGTAGAGTAGTAGAGTAAAGTAGAGTAGTCAGTAGTCTTTAGCCAAAAGTGGCTCAGTGGATAAAAAGGAATTTGTAATCTTATGTATCTCTGTATGGAAAGATTTGCAGCTTCTACTGACCATTTTACAGCATTTACCCTGTGTGCCATGTGATTGGCTGTGGTAGAATATATTCGTGCAACTGAAGGTTGCTTTATAGCATACAACCAGCAATTTTATTGGAATAAATACTTCAGGGTGAATTATACGTACATGTGTGACACACTGCATAAGGATGGGAATCGAACAAGTTGGGTTGACGCTAACCGGTGAGCAGAATCGATAATTTGGCATTGGTATCAATAAAATTTTATCAGTTCTTATCCCTATCACACCTTTCACTAATATGCTATTAATGTATCTTTACTGTATTTGTTGGTAGAATCCAGACCTGTGCAACCTGTTCCGCACTCAGAATGGAGAGCAGAAACAGGCAGAGCAGGAAGTCATCTCATCTGCTGGTGCGGGTTCACTGCTAGGTGAGTGTTGGACACAAGGTCTCAGAAATAGCCTCTGTGCTCTACATCAGTTTTGCCAAAGTGAAGAAGGTCATGTGACCCACTGTGGCCCAGAGACACCTGCTGCTGTACACATTCATTACGAAATAAAGGACTTTAAAACCATGAAGAAAGAAAAGTGTGACACTGCAGACATTATCAGTGTTTGATGTGTATTAGGACTCTCACATAACCATTTCATGACATCCATCTTTTTCCTTTGTTTATCTCCTGGCATCAGTTTTCAGACGTGGCTTGCTTGCTTTTATACACCACACAGCAGACTTATGAAAATGGCCCCTACATTACTTAACTTTGACGCAAAGTAAACACTGTGAACTACAGGATGTGTTGTATTGTCTGTGGACAGTGTGTGAGCTGCTGCGTCAGGCCTCGCAGCTGGGTGTCCCTGCGGCAGCGCTGGCGGTGAAGATGGTGCTGGAGAGGCTGATGGAGATCACTGGATCCGAGGAAGTGAAGGAAGAAGGGGACGAAAGGAGAGTGCTGCTCACTTTCTCTCAGCGAGTAAGTGTCTGACAGTAGGAGTTGACCTTATATTTCTCTGTGGCACAATCCAAGATCAGTGTGATCAGTGTTCAGTATGTGTGTCTTTTAGTGTTTTGACAGTGTGTCATTGTGGTTGCGTGATATGCTAATGATCGTCACTGTGCCATACGCACCTGCCACTGTCTCCCTACCACTGCTCTCTCTTGCTCATTTACCTTCTATGTAGCTGTCTCTCTCTCTCTCTCTCTCTCTCTCTGTGTGCCTCTCTCTCTTGCCTTTGACACTGCACTGATGTATGTAGGGGAGTACAGCTAAGAGGAACTGTTCTTGTTGGGTTGTGGTGAGGAAATGACTGTGCCAGCTGACTCGACTCTATTTCCATGACAACAAAGTGTCCCTAAACAGTGTTTTTGCGTAGGTAATTCCTCTCTGTAAAAGTAAGTAAAGTAAAGTAAAAGTCTCTTTCTCTCTCTCTCTATCTTTTCATCTCTCTGTATCATTCCCCTCTGCTGTTTGTGGTTAGGGGAGGGCCAGGGGGTCCAGTGGAGTTAAGAATATGAGTGGTCATTGTTTTACAAAGTCCTGCTGTTGGGTATACTCCCCATAGGCAGTTTTAGCACTCAACTGACTAACTATGGCAATGACATATATATAGCTGTTGCCTCTGAGTGCATCTGTGTGACACAATGTAACAATGGTAACAATTTGTTATTTAATTTGGAAAGAAGTGAACAAAGAACAGAGCAGTATGCCAATATACAGGCTATGTAATTCCCCATTCCCTGAAGGCAAACCCATTGTACATCTTTTCAAGGGCAGATGAAGCAAATTGGTTGGAGAACAATGGTGAACAACAAAAAATAGTGGAGACTGCAACTATAAAGATAGATCTCAAGCATACATTTTTGAAAGTCTCTGTCAAATTAATGTATTGTCAGTAAGAGGAAATTCTTACTGAAGAGGAAGTTCTGAGAAACCATCAAGGCACATAATTTCTCACACATTTTTGATGTTCACGCCTGGGTTACACAGTTCCACCCTACAATACCAACAGTGGTAGGTGTTCTCAATCCTCAAATTGATACACATTGGGCCATAGACCTGTAATTAATAAGATTTAGTCCTAGGGATCCATCTCTAATAAGATTTAATAATTCCATAATTGTCTATACTGCAGAAACCCAGACCCCTGGTAGAGAACCCCTGGATCGTACCAGTTCAAGATACAAAAATCTGAGGAAATGCCAAAATACTTTAAGCATTTATAAGAGCAAACTAATGTAACAAAACTAATTGTTAAATTTTCAGCAACAGTTTTTGTTTCCAGCTCATAGAGGCAAGGTCATTTTCAGGTCTGAACACACTGTCCCAAGGCTCACTGACAGGCAGGGTATTGCATTAATTCACACTTCTAAACAATGAGGTGCTTTTCAGGCGTGGGGGGTGACAGAGAGCAGGCCTTCAGGGACTATAACGCTGTGTAAGGTGGCATGCCCACACAGGGACCTTGAAATTTACTAACATTAGAATGACCTATAAAAAGAAAACCTGTCTGT
Organism: Morone saxatilis; assembly: GCF_004916995.1. Lineage (NCBI taxonomy): Eukaryota > Metazoa > Chordata > Actinopteri > Moronidae > Morone > Morone saxatilis. The sequence goes on along the minus strand of NW_023339762.1, from coordinate 1,852,693 downwards.
AAAAATGCCTATATGTGATTGATGAGATAAAATATGTGTTCAGTCTCTACTAGAACACAATTAACACTGGAAGTGTGATTCGTTTTTTTGACATAAGGTTATAAAATCCACTATACTCAAGACTTGGGTGTCATAAATCATGATTATCTTGGTAAAAATGAATGAAGACCATCAATCTGTCCATTCTTAGACAAATATGTCTGTGGGGCTCTTCCAGTGGCTGGCTC
>NW_023339762.1:1847457-1852366 GCF_004916995.1 Morone saxatilis | reverse complement strand
TGTGTGTGTGTGCGTGCGTGTGAGTGTTAGAGTTAATGCTCTGTATGTGAGGGCTAGCAAAGGTATTTGGTTGCATAGTTTGTAATTCCATTAAATTGCTTTAAAATGTATTTGTTTAGGAGTTTCAGTCTGAGCTCTATACAGGCAAGGTGAAGTAAAATCACAACTTCATTTTGGAGTATAATAGAGAAAAAAACCGAAAACAGAAAGTTTTGCCAAGTTTTCCTTTTATTTATCTCTTTACAATTGGTCTAAACTGCCACAATAGGAAAAGCTTGGCTTTCTTACATGATAGACTGGATGTAGTGAAATATTTAACATGGTGTTTTTACAGAGGCTACCCCAGCTGGAGGTGGTGTACCATCTGCACTTTTATAACATCCTCACTCTGAAGTACATTTTAGAGAGGTAAGAAATATTGGGGTTATTTTTATTCTTTTTGTTTGCTAGCTGCTGTGGGGCTAGTCTAGAGCATACAGGGATTAATATGCAGATGTTAACAAGGCAGAGTGAGTTCAGAAAATATACCACATATGCGGAACTAAGTACTTTTACTTCTACATACTTGAATCATATAAGCAATTGAATACATAATTGTGAAATTTAACCACTTTTGAACTACTAAATTTATAGCATTGAAATATTTTACTCTGAATTTATGTTTGAGTTACAAGTTGTTCAATTTCAAAGACATGATTAATAGCTTTTAGGGGTCACATATTCCGATTCTTGATAAAGCATGTGTATAATCTTGTATATAATATTTAAAAAGAGTTGCTAAAATTCAACAAATGATCAAGCCAAGTCAAAAAGTTAGGTTGCTTAAATTGGATTGGTTAAATTAAAACTGAATTCACATTGGGAACACACAGGAGGCAGATGTGCTGCGGAGCCCTGCCCGCTTCTTTTTGGCGCCCATGTTAAACAATTGGGCTGTTCACACAGTGTGTGTGCACTCTGCAATTGGATCGTTCTCTAGAGTATCTAGTGATTCTGATAATCTATTATAAACAATATAAATTATATTTTAAATGAAACGCTATCGATGCTGTTTGTGATTGTGTTTTTTAAATTACGTAATTATTCCATATATTTGTCAGGATCAGCAACCTTTACTATCAAAAGAGACATTTTTGAGCCTCAGAATGCTAATTTCTGATCAACCATGCTGGGGAAAGCAAACAAATTGTATGGCCCATATTTTAGCTGACAAAATATTAAAACATTTTTTTTTATTTGGTGTGTAATGGCTACACATTTTTACAATTGCAGAATGTAAGAATCACAATACACTACAACAACAATGATAAATGAAAATGTAAAAAAAAAAAAGACTGGAGAGGTGCTAAGGAGCTGGATGCGGTTCCAGAGCCACAGGTTGCCTAGCTCTGGTCTAAACAGAGAGCACAATTATTATTATTATAAAGATTATTATAAAGATCAGCTACTACGGCTGATTAGAAAAGAACAAAGGAGCATTATTGCTTGTTCAGTGGCGTGGAGAAATGTGCTTCTGGTCTGGTATGAACAGCTTGGCTCACACACACACACACAAATTGACCTATGGCAGTGTTTCTGCCTCCTGTGTGTCCCCGACATTAGATTCTCCAAGAAATGAAAAGGCTGGACAGAAATGATCCAAGAAAGTCTAATTCAGAATGTGGATTTTCTGTCTGAATGCATGTTTTTGTTTCTGCTTGAAACTTAAAATCACCTTCTGCTAATGTCAGAGATGGAAAATCAAAGTACAGAAATTCATAAAGACGGCCTTTTAAAGTACAGTAATATTATCAATATACTACATATTCGACAAATGGATGAACTCTGTCACTTGGCTGTCAGTGTTGTTACAGTGCCCCTCTGTGGATGTAGTGAGAGCCATGTTTAAATTGTACACTGACTTCAGTTCACCAAGTCACTCAATTATCGAGTATAGTGAAAGTTAGAAGCATAGCTGACATCTACACCTCTTTGCAGGAAGTGATCTTTTTAGATTTATTTTTTATTTTTTTGGAGAAGCATTCATCTCACATTCCATCAGTTTATACAGTAATCTGCTGGCATGCTTAGATTTCCACTCATTAATTATTGACCTTTAGATTTTATAAACTCAGTCCACTCAGTCCAAATCTGTCAAAAAATATGTTTCCATAACATGTATTTCATGTATTATCTGTATCCACTCTCTAACAGTGGGTGGCTCTGATTTTAGCCATTTCCTCATGATAGCCTTTTTACTTGCTGCCAGAAGTATTAATACTAATTTCTTATCATTACTGTTACAGGAAACAATCCTTAACAGCTCACTCAGTTCTGCCCTCTTCTTGCTTTTTCTCCGTTCAGTGATGAAGGAGTCCGGTTGTGGTTGGTGGCTCAGTTGAAGGCTCTGTGCAGCTGGTCACCTCCACAAGGAGAAGAAGAGACCAAACAAGTTCAACAGAAAGTTCTGTCAAGTGAGGATGTTTTTCAGTTGTCTAGTTGTACTTTATGGAAGACGTCGACAAACTTCTCATTACAGTACTTAAAGCTGTTTATCACCTAGACCCTACACACAAAAGCTGCTTTAGTTTTGGCTGAACGGATCCCGATCAGCTTGTCAGGACACTGAATGTTGCCCAGGGTTCCCACATGTCCTGGAAAACCTGGAAATTTAGACACTAGCTTTCCAGTAATGGAAACACCTGGAAATGACCAAATATCCTGGAAATAATCTATGATCTCCTAGAAAATTGTAATTGTATTTTAGACTGTGTGGTGGGTAAATTAATGAGGAAATCTGAAGTCAATTCAGAAAGCGGAACAATCTGCTAGCCAAGCGTGAGCTAACACCTCCCTCAAATCGATGATCACCTATGGTTGACCACCATTTGTGAGTTCTATGTTGTATTGTCAAGAAAAACTCCTGGAAAATGTCTTGGAAAGGTCCTGGAAAACAAAGAGTGGGAACCCTGCTAGCTGTATACGTACCAAAAACCAAACTGTAAACTGTAGCTAAAATTCTACCACTAAGACATGTAATGTATCAGCCCCAGGCCCTTACTCGCTTCCATTGCTCAATGTTTTAACTGCAACCAGCCAAGCTACAAAATAAATGCACTCATGGTATCAGGAACATATCCTGTGTTCTTAATACCATGAGTGTGTTCACCAAATGGCACATGCTGCTGTTAAGGGTAATGCTAACACAAGATCTCCTGTGTTTTAGCTGTGGTTGGGGTCTTGGTGGGAACTGGCTTTGAGCTGAGCCATGAGTTGGCAGCTGCAGACAGGAGGATCTCGTTGCTGTGCTGCTCAGTGCTGGACGACATGCTCTTCGGTGAGTCTACAATGCCCTGTCCCACTTCCCCACGTCCTCTGCTGATGAAATATTTAGAAAAGCACTTTGATTCACACCTCTGGACCCTCAAAGCTATTTTATACTTCTTTTAACGGCCAATATGTCGAAGTATCATTTCAGCACTTTTTTTGTCTTGCTTTTTATCATTTCGCCGTATTTCTGTCTTCTTCAGGGCTTCTGGACACTGTGGAAGAGAGTCAGACGCCAGAGAATGCTGGAGCAGGAGCCGAGCTATGGTTCTTTGTCTTTTATTTGTCTTATTAACCTTTATTAGCCTGATGTCAGTCAGTCTTTTGAGATTGAAGTCTGTGTCTAAAAAAAGAGAACTGAGTCTTACTTATATAAAAGCAAATACCTTAAATACGACATGTTGATGCAGTATTCCTATTCACCTGAACGCACTGTTATCCAACTGATTATATAAAAATATGTAAGGATGCAGCTCTTGTATTGGGTCACAGTAACAGTTTATATTATTTAACAACAGAAACCAGTGGGTTTAGCTGATGTTTTTGTCCAGATTTCCAGTTTTGAGCTTTTTGCCCGCAATAGATTCATCTGTTCAAACAGAAAGCAGAACACACTGTTGAACAATATGATCCTACAGGACGCCCTGTTCTTCTCAGTAAATTCTTGCTGCTTGTCAGAGCACCTATGATCAGGCTGTGTATGCTTAAACCATTGTAACTGTAACTCTCTGCTCAGTCTGCATGCTTAACACACTGACTCACAGCCACCTGACAGTCTGCAGCAGAAAGCTGTTCATTGAAACATAGAGGTAGTCTAAGAAAGCACCCACTCATAGTACAACACTGCACACCTCTTCTCAGTGTGAGTCATATATGTAAAACTAAAATGCTAAAAAAGCTTTTTCAACATTATTGAAACTTATATTCTAGATTAGTGAGCAAACAATGGGTCATTTGTGACCACAGGCTCAGCACTGAGAACAGATATTAGATGTATCTGTTTCTTACTCCTCTGCCCTGTGTTGTTGGACAGGATTCAGATATTTGATGCATCATTGTGTGGAGTTTCAGCGTCAGCAGACGCCCTTCAGCGTTTCTTCACACACTCCCTCACACAGACTCTCACTTACAAGCCTCGACTAACAGGTAAAGACAAATTACAGACCGTCAGCTTAATGCTGTTTTTGTTTGTTAATACTTAAATTTAGCTTTAAACGACGCCTATGCTCAAACTTCAAACTGGGTCAGAAAATTAAGGTTTGAGAACATTTTGAAATAAGATGTACAGTACATACTGCTTTCATAATGATAACAAAAATAATTTCTGTAACAATATACATCCTCAGTATCAGATGCCATCACTCTGCAGAATGAGTGGACCTTCGCAAAAGCCAGTCGATTGGTGACCTCTCTTTTCCGTAAGGTAAATGTTTCATGTAGCCTATTCAGCTGGGTTTGGAAACCTTCATATATAATGAAGTTTGCCAAGATTAAAAATGTTTAATATATGTATATGTATGTATATATATGTATGTGTGTATATATATATATATATATATACACTGTAGCTCAGGATACTAAGATGATTTTTTTCCTACTCTCT
>NW_023339762.1:1838155-1847357 GCF_004916995.1 Morone saxatilis | reverse complement strand
TATGTATGTATATATATGTATGTGTGTGTGTATATATATATATATATATATATATACTATTTTAAAAAAGGAAAAGAGAATAAAAAAGAAAAAGGAAAAAGTGCCTGCAGTAAATCCAAAAGGTATTTCACAAGGTCAGACAAACTGTATAATAACAAACATAACATAACAAAATGTATGAAAGGTCGGCCCCCAATACAAATTAAGTTTACCTATGAGTATATATGTATATACACATATTGACCCATACTCTTTATCCAAGCCCTAGTAATTTCCTTCTTCAAAGGAGAAAGTTCTGGTTTCAATAATGAATGCGGTTTATAGAAGATTACCTTTTAAAGATTTGAAACTCTTCTGTGTTTTTTTGTAAAAGCTGGCTGTGATCTTCAGTGTGGAGCAGCTGCTGTGTCACCTGCAGCAGGTTTTGGAAACCCATGAGGTTAACTGGAAACATGTCCTGTGTTTCCTCTCCACTCTGCTGGTTTACAGCCCCTGTGCCCAGCTTAGCCTAAGAGGTAAACTAACCAGTAACTTAGTAAGTAAGTTATATTGCATTCAAACTTGCCAAGTGCTGAGAATAAAATTGACCATTTTAAATAAGAAACAAATATTGAAATGTATCATCTGCTGTTAAACTATTACAAACATTTGCATTTCTCATAGATATTTGATAAAAGCTTAATTTCCTACACACTAATATATCAGACCAGTATATACACAAAGGCAAACACAAATCAATACAAATCTGTTCTGTTGTGTTTCAGAGCTGCTGTCCAGACTGCTGAGTTCTGCATTTGAAGGCTATGACCTGGAGAACATGATAACTGCCTTCCTGTTGGCTCGACAGGGTGCGCTGGAGGGGCCCGGCATCTTCCCCTCCTACAGCGACTGGTTCAAGGTTTCATATGTGCTTTTTAACACCAGCTGATTTATATTTGTGTTTGGATTAGTGCTGCTGATACTAATCACCATCACATTTTCTCAGTGCCGTGACCAGCAGCTATTCTGGTGTGTGTTCACCAAATAACTCGATGAAGAAGCCTTTTAAATAGGGTCAGACCATTGATGGCATATAATTAGTGAACAGAGCTTCTGGGTCTGTGAAGTGAAACCAATGTGGAAGTGTCCTAAGCCTGCATTCTTTCTAATAACCAGCAGTGGGCAGCTCCATTGGCTGTAAAAAAGAAGTCTGATAGAACTGAGTCGTACAGAGAAATTACCCTACTTCTGACTTGATTTATTAGCTCAGTAAACAGTTTCCTGATGAGTTTATGGTCTCAGTCTCTAGTTTCAGTCTTTTTCCATACAGCATGATGTTCATTTAGTAAATTATGGCCCCATTTAGAGTAAAGTAGACCAAACACATTATCATAAACCCCATTTACACCCGGCATTAAAATGCAGTCTATATCCGGACACGTTATCTAGAAAGGGAGAAAAAAAAAAAAAGGAAAAACAATTTATTTTGCAAGGTGTAAATGCTGTCCTGATCGGAATGTGATCAGATCTGCCTGACCACATCTGGAGGTAGTCTGGCTCGCATTGTGTGTGGATTTTAGGTAGGTGTAGACAGAATCTGCACGTGCTAAGTGAGCAAGCGAGAAGGCAAAAAGAGAGACTCTAATTACTGATTATACATCTATTCTGTACTATGAAAGCACCAAAAGATGAGTTATTCAACAGAACTGCATGGAAAATAAAAGCAATACGGTTGAAAATGAATGATATACACTAAGAAATTGCTGTGTGTGACAATATGATTTGCTGTTAATAAGGCATATCATTTACATAGACACAGAGAAGCTGGTGCTGCAACACTGGCGCAAACTGACACAATCGTTTATCCAAAGAAAGGAATAACAGGGAGTCTGGGGCTGATTCACTGCCGCTCAAATTACTGGCACAGGTTTTGCTCTGGAAGACAGTGATTTATCATCCGGATAAGAGATCACATTTTAATACCAAGTATAAATAGGGTGTTACACACTGTATCAGAGGTGACTGGCACTGGATGGCACCAGATTCATTCATTTTTAAACACAATTCTGATCAGTTTTAATCTGTAACTTGAATTGCTCTAAGCTGTTCTTTAATAATTATCCATTCAAATGTGCAATAAGTATGTTTTTTGCTTTTGGAGAGAGATTAACAAAGGTGGATTGTGTGCCTGTGTGGATTGATAGTAATGTTCATCAAACCTATGTTGCAACAAGATGTTTGGATTGTAGGTTTGACAGTTTTGGCTGTTTGTTGTTGTTACTAGTAGAATAATTCTTTCCTGCCTTTTCAGATGTCCTTCGGTGGAGGCAGTGGCTACCATGCAACCAGTAAGAAATCTCTGGTGTTTCTGCTGAAGTTCCTTTCTGACCTGGTGCCCTATGAACCCCCACAGTATCTGAAGGTGACATCCTGCGCATATGTCTGACTTAAAACATTAAACATTACTAATAACCTCATTTCACTAGACATGAGATACATGGTGTCTTTTATATTAATGTTCCCCATGGGCAAACTGGATACTTTAACAGCAAATATGAACAGGATTCAGAAGAAGACATGTTAACATATAGATGAATGGAAAAACATACATGTTTATACTATTAGTGGGCTATGAAGTATAATATACGATCATTACTTGAAAAAGCTTGCAGAAAAGTATATGACTTCATACCTATTATACAGTCTGCAGCTGTGGTGAAAAGTAAGTATATTTAATGTGTAATGTAATGTGTAGTCTGTAATGTGTGTGTAATATGTACTTTAAGTATGTTTAGCTGCTAATGCAGGATTTTTACTTGTAATGAAGTATGTTAGAAAGTTGTATTAGTACTTTTACTTAAGTAAAATATCTGAGTACTTCTTCCACTGCTGGTCTGCAGTCTGTGCTGGACTCAAAAGTGCAACCAAATCAGTATCTGAAAGAAAACAGTAGAAACACAGAAATGAACCAGCTGTGATTTTTAACACCTCTCTGCCATTTTCACCTGGCAGGTTCACATCCTGCACCCTCCATACATACCTGTGAAACACCGCAGCCTCCTGATGGAGTATGTCTCTCTGGCCAAGACCAGACTGGCTGACCTCAAGGTAAGAGCAGGGGTTAAAGTTCAAGGTCCTCAATGAATCCCTGGGAGCACATTGCCTAAATTCCAGTCCGAGACAGTCTTCCCAAATGTTTTATGATGTTTGTTGGTGTCTGTGTGTCTGTGTGTACATGCAGGAGTCAGTGGAGGACATGGGATTATATGAAGATGTTTCTGGTACAGGTGGAGCATCAGCACAGGTAACGGTGACACCCAGTGGTTTGTTTGTGTAATGATAGCTGTTGATGAATTGTCATGAGATGTCAGTACACTTATTTTGATAAAGCTCCTAGGAAAGTGGCAAAGAGAATTGAAATATTTAATGCAGTAAATTTTATTAATCAACTACCAACCCACCTTCCCAGCTCTGTGTTTCTATTAAATTAGCAAAGTGAAATTACAAAAGTTGGCCAAAAACTCACTCAAAACAACGTTTGGATGATTGGGAATGGACTCAGATGGACCATTGCCAATATAGCCGCTATATTCGTCTAATCGCCCAACCCTAGTCCTCCGCTACGGAGTCTGCCATGTTAAACTGTGTTTCTACAGTAGCACAGAATGGACAAAGCAAACACTGGGTCTAGGTCCTTTTGTGTTTTCTGTTAGTTTTGCAGCCACCGTAGTTTCTCCTACACACTATGAACAGGAGGGTGAGGTAAGGGGATTGTAATCTGCAACTACACCGCTAGATGCCACTAAACCCTACAAACTGGACCTTTAGTTAAATGTTGTCTAATCGCAAGCAGCCGGTGCACAAGAACTTAGCCTAAATAAAATTGCCTGAGATTTGAGCAGTTTTTAAAACTAGATGCTAGACACACGTTTCAGTCATTACCAAAGCTAGTGTTTTATACCTAGCCCTAGTTATAGCACCTTCATTTTTTATTGAGCAAAATTTGACTGCATTTTAAGCTATATTTTTAGTATCTTAATAATATGATGGTATAATATTTCTGTGTGTGCCACCCCAGTGCCAGGCTTCCCATGATGTGGAGAAGGCAGTGTCTTTGTTTGAGAGCACAGGAAGAATCTCTGCCACAGTCATGGAGGCCAGGTATTCAGTCACATTATCAGTTACATCACAGTATATGAGAGTCCTTTTGAAAAACTGGGTTTCATGTAGAGACGTAGACAGGTCATTGACACCTCTCTCCTCTGACAGTATTTTCCGGAGGCCATATTTCCTGACACGATTCCTCCCTGCTCTGCTGACACAGAGAGTGGTGAGCACCTTCACTGTTACTACTGTTGTTTGTTTGATCTTTTTGTTATTTTGTCACTAATCTTCACATCCTATGCATTTCTTTCAATTCCAGCTTCCTGTGAAAGCCGATACTCGGATGAGTTTCATAGAAGCTCTGAGAAAGTGAGTTATTACCAGAAGCTTGGAAAATTTGTGTATTGTAACTCTTCCAGTTCAGTGTTAACTATAATCATGTCTCTCCACATCAACTTTACCGACTGGAGTTTATGTATTTTATCCTAAATTATAAAACGCAAACACTTTTTGTTTTTTGGCATTCATCATGAGCTGAGATCTAAGATTTCTCTATGTACACAAAGGGCCTATTCTCTTCTAAATATGTCACTGTTGTTTGGGGGTCCGGGGGTCCGGAAAAACAAGTGGTTCTCGGTGTGAACCACAATTTGCCTCACGCAGGTGCATCTCCCTGCATAGAGTTGATGAGGTTGGTTTGATTTCGGCCTGTGGAATGTTGGTCTCCACTCCTCTTCAATGGCTCGTGCGAAGTTGGCTGAATATTGGCAGTGACTGAAACACGCTGTCGTAACGCCATTCCAGGAGCATCCCAAACATGCTCAATGGGTGCATTCCGGTGAGATCTGGCCATGCAAAAACCTGGGGAGTTTTCAGCTTCCAGGAATTGTGTACAGATCCTTCAACATTGGCGGGGCCGTGCATTATCAAAAAAAAGCTGCAACCATGAGCTGATGGGTCGTGGATGAATGCACAAACAATGGCCTCAGGATCTCGTCACGGTCTTGTCTCTTGTAGCATTCAAAAATGCCATTCAATTTAAAAAATGCACCCTGTGTTCCGTTTCATCCATAACACACGCCTGCCTCATACCATAAACCCCACCGCCCACCATTGGCCATCGATTCCAAAACGTTGACATTAAACAAAACACCGCTCCACCACACGACACATACACGCTGTTCTGCATCTGCCCTGTACAAGTGAAAAAACCGGAGATTCATTCCGTGAAGAGATACAACCTCTCCAATAGTGCCAGACGCCATTGAAATGTGACATTTGCTCCACTCAAGTCTGGTTCAACGACGAACTGCAGTTCAGGTCGAGACCCCGGATCTGTGGACGTACGAGCATGCAGATGAGCTTTCCCTGAAGACGGTTCCTGGCAGTTGGTGCAGAATTCTTTGGTTATGCAAACCATTGTTGCAGCAGCTGTTCCGGGGTGGTAAATGGTAAACGGGACCTGTACTTGTATACCCCATTTTTTTGGTATACTTGTATACCTTTCTAGTCTTTCCGACACTCAAGCGCTTTTACACTACGTTGCCACATTCACCCTTTCAAGCACCACATTCACACAGCGATCGGCAAAGTCCATCGGAACATGAAACTAACCTCGATTTATACACAAGCTGATGCTATTGCGAGCAATTTGGGGTCAGTATCTTTGCTCAAAGGATTACTTCGACACGTTGGCAGGAGGAGCCGGGGGATCGAACCAACAACCTTCTGGATTGGGGGACGACCCCCTCTACCTCTGAAGCCACAAGCTGCCCCTGGCGGTTTGCGGCTGGTTTGGAAACACTTATAGTAGAGAAATGAACATTCAATTTCACGGGCAACAGCTTCTTTGGTGGACATTTTTCCTGCAGTCAGGCATTGCCCAATTGCACGCTTCCCTCAATAAACTTGGCATCTGTGCATTGCTGCTGTGTGATTGGAACTATTTTCGAGTGGCCTTTTATTGTGGCAGGTCTAAGGCTCACCTGTGCAATACCCATGCTGTCTGAATCAGCATCTTGATAGCCACACCTGTGAGGTGGATGGGATTTTTATCTCGGCAAAGGAGAAGTGCTCACTAACACAGATCTTTGACAGATTTGTGAACAATATTTTGAGAAAAGAAATAGTCCCTTTTGTGATACATAGAGAAAGTTCTTAGATTCTTTGAGTTCAGGCTCAATGATGAAATGGGGTAAAAACAAAATAGTGTTGATAATTTTGTTCAGTGTATTTATTGTCTCTCAACATGTATTTTTTTAACTAATTTCAATTTAGCATTACTATCTATACTTTTTTTTATTTGTGTTTGTAGGATCAAAAAAACAATAATCAGACTGTTAAAGCTGCAGTAGGCCATTTTTATAAAACAATTTTCTTTGTCATATTTGCTGAAAACTTTCACTATATGTACAGTAGTACATGAGACAGATTTAATCTGTGAAACAATCAGCTTCCTTCTGGCTCCTCCTAGTGCTCCAAATAATGCATTTACAAAATCACCGGCCCTGGAATGAAAACAACCAATCAGTAGCCAAGAAAGATAGTTCATTGTTGAGTCTCATTCCCAGAGTCCCAAAGTGTCTTTTCTATATTTCTCGGCTCTTTCTCATGTCAGGTCATAATGAAAGTTTCAGCAATAATTACAAATGGCAATTTTTTTTTATAAAAGTTACCTACTGCAGCTTGTTGTTATGTTATACTTAATAATAATAATAGTTCTGTGATTATTATGTGTATTTTGCTGTTAAGACTGCTGTTTGTCTGTATTCAGAGCGGATAAGATCCCAGCTGCACAGTATTCATCTTATGTGGAGGCTTGCCAGAAACAGAGGCAGCAGGACTGTGGGTATTCTTCCTAACACTAATAACACTCAGGATCACTTAGATCAGGGATTCCCAATCTTTTTCCTCAAGGGACCCCTTTTTCTATCATTGAGTAAACTGACTCTGTGACAAATTTTATGGATATTTCATATTATATTCAATGCATAACAACAACAGTAGAGAACAAGTGATAAACTAAACTGAATAACTCCAAATTGTGTAAAGCATTGGATTGTATTTGGATGAATTTTGAGCAGATTATTTTCGTTGAATGTTGTACTAGAGATGAGTTTTTCTGAGATTTTTAGCAACTGTTTGTACAATTCTGTCTGTGTTATGTATTTTTAAAATATTTAACAATCGTACATACTCAATAGGCTTCTTTTGTGACAAATTCAGTGTTTTCTTGACTCTCAGCTCAAAGTTCAGACTGCTGAGATATAAACCTACTGTGTATATGTTTTAAGTTTTCTTATGCCCCTTAAAATCAAGAAAGCCTTGCGACCCCCGTGATGCTTTGGCGACTTAGAAGGTTACATAATGCAGAGATGACAATATTATGATGAATATTAGTGAATGTTTCATCTTAAAATCTCCCAACGCTGACAAAGATAGATGGAATGTGTTTTCAGCTGGTGCAGTGTGTTTGGACACCAATGATGACCCTCTGGATGTCCTGAAGATTCAGCTGCAGGAGTTCACAGAGCTGCTTGTTGAAGGAAATGAAGGAGGTAGGCAGATATCGAGAAAGTAGATGTATCTCACACACACACACACACACACACACACACACACATGCTTCTGCAGGCAGTATTCTGCAGTCAGGGAAAAGACTTTATGATTTGATGTTATGCAACCTCTGGTCTTTGTGATGGTCAAATTCAGTGAACAGACACTGGCAATGATGAGTTTATAAAGAGCGAAAAGAAGAGTTGGAAGAGAAATGCTACAGGTGTTCTTTAGTTCTGTGTTTAAGCAATTCGATAGTTTGTCTTTTTTTATTTTTTTTTGTTTAGTTTGGTTGTTTTGGGGATATGTGACATTGAAATTTCAGCAATATGTGTATCCAAATCTAATTGTTAAGGGTGTACTTCCTCAGCTAGTAGTCCTTAAATTATTAAAGATATCATATATTCATATCAAGCTGGTCGTCAAAGACGTGTTTCCATCGTCTAGTTATCAGTGACGTGTGTTTTCTTTTAGTACATTCTCTGGAAGTTTCAGAAACAGCTGCTGGTACAGTGCGTGTGTTCTTTACTTTCAACTGTTTAAATGTGTTCTCCAAATCTGTTTTTAGCTGGTCAACAACTTTGCTTGGAGCCTTAAAATGCAGCATACAAAGAATCTGTGAATCATCCCTAATCTTAGAAAGACTTCCTAACACTGTGCACAGTCTCTTTAAATCCCTTATTTACATACCTGTGATGTTGTTCATGTATCCTCAGAGATGTCAGCCCAGCTGTCCAGAATCTCACACACTCTGAGTGTCATCTTTCCTGGCTGTCCCGATGAGCCAATTGGACAGACAGTCATCAAACTCCACATAAACACTCCTCCGTCCCCTGAGTTTCACGTCAAAGTATGCACCGCTGACATTCAAATTTATTGTGATTACTCTACTATTTCATATCCAAATGGCTGCTTTGTTAAAGATCTACTCTGTGTATTCTTTAAAGAATCTTTCCTTCGTATCCCCAGGTTGTCAACATGATCCTGAGAAACTTCTGCCAGTGCACGTTAGATGCTTCCCGAGCTAACCCTCCTAACAAGTGAGTAGAACAACTCTTTTCAAAGTCTTATAATAAATAATAATATAATAAATCTTATCGATCGGGACTTAGGGACTGAAAAGTTGAAACAACAGAACAAATGGAGTGGCATTCAGTGGCCATACACATCTTTGAGAACGATACTGATTTTAGAGGGGAGAAATTTGCCACAGCAATATGGCGGCAGATATAGTGAAGTTTTCAGTGCACAGGTGTGGAAATAAACAGATTCACTGTGTGTTTTGTGTGGTTTTTTTTTTCTCTCCAGACAAAGCCTGTGGGCCTCCAGGTTTGTCAGTGTGCTGCTTGGTAACACACAGCTCCTCTCCAGCCTCATACACAGACTCTGGGACCTATTTCATAACCAGGTACATAAAAAAGTCCATATTCATTTAAATGGTAAATGGACCTGTACTTGTATAGTGCCTTTCTAGTCTTTTGACCACTCAAAGCCCTTTTACACTACGTTCCACATTCACCCTTTCACACACATTCACTGAGTGATGGCAAAGTCCATCAAACAG
>NW_023339762.1:1833268-1838054 GCF_004916995.1 Morone saxatilis | reverse complement strand
CCGATTGGGGGACGACCCGCTCCTTTTTATGAGCCACAACCCCCCGATATACACTTCTCTCTCAGTCTTTCCCCTTTTGTCTGCTCTCTATGTTTCACTTCTTACCTGGATTGTGTTTAGGCCTCCAACTAACGATTATTTTTATTATCAGTCATATTATCTATAGCCATAATATCTCAATTAACGATTAGTTGTTTGGTCTTGTTTTGTCCACAACCCAAAGATATTCAGTGACACACTGAAGACTGAAGAAAGCAGAAAATATTCACATTTGAGAAGCTCAAATCAGACAATTTTTACTTTGTTTTCTTAAATGAATTGCCAAATATTTTGATAATCAATTAATCACTTTGAGTATTTTTTTAATGATTGATGAAGTGACTAATTGTTGCATCTCTGATTGTTTTGTTTTAAAATTTTTATACCAGATTAAAATTAACCTCTTTATTCCTTCATGTCACTCAAATCTGTACAGTAACTCCTTACAAACCTCTCCTGTCAAAAAGGGGTCGTCGCTGAGCGCCGCTCACTTACTCGGCCTGGCAGCGTTTGCGGTCCACCTCCACGCCACCATGTCCCATGGTCCTTTAGTTCAGCTGGTCCTGCCCATCCTGCCTAAGCCGGTACCGGTCGGAGAAGCTCTCAGCTTGGCGCTGGTCTGCAGCACTCACACCAACATGCTCTTCTGTGTCAGGTGAGGTTACAAACTGTAGCTTTACAGCCTTCCTGTAGTAAAAATCTGTGAGAATCTGTGAAATCTGTGAGAGTGGCTGCTGGACCCAGCTGCCACCTCATTCCTCTCTTCGCTGTCCAGGTTGTGTGTGGCGGCTGTGTGCTATGGGATCTGCAGAGGGGATTCACTGCCTCAGCAACAACAGCAGGACTACATCCCCAACAGCCTCTATAAGAAGGTATCTTTGCCTGAGATTTGCATGTCATGAAAAGGAAATATTCACAGCCTTTACTTGTAAAGAAATTAAAGCCTTGATAGAGCAATAGTAGAAAATGGCAATGTGTTTTTTTTAAAGGTGGAATATAAGATTAACAAAAAAATAAAATTATCAACAGAATGTGAAGAAATAACGTGTATATCTTGTGTTGCGGATCTACTGTAGTTAGCATACTAACCAGTTTGCCCCGGCCCGTCCTGTCTTGTAATACCACTTTGTACCTCAAGAGGCGATAGTCAGAGTACAGCTCAGCCCTCTCCCCCATAGTTTCAGCTGGGAGATGTGTGAGAGCAGTGAGTTTGCTAGGTTACACATGGTCTTTTAGCATTTTTAGTCTAATAAATAAACAAAGTAAACCCACAAAATGTCAAGAAAGGAAATGTTTTTACACATATTTTCCTTATCAAACAGAAAAATACAACCTTCTGAATTTAAATTTCGCCAAACCGTCTTTGTTAGTCTTTCCACTGTGCCAACAATCACCAGCTTTGGTCAAAATAAATCCTTAATTCACCGATGTAGATGTGAAAATATTCAGGCTGTACACGCTGACCTCCTCCTCCTGGCGGTCAGTTAGATGCACAGCTAGAACTCCAGTTAAGCACAAACCTCTGAAATCAAAATGACGCATCCCTCACAATGCGTCATTTTCAGAGGAGAGGGACAAGCACCTCCTGCCTTTATAACATGAACACACATGTTTGCAAGTTTCTTATTTTATTATAATATTATTTTAGTACCTAACCTCTACATCTGACTTTGTGTACGTTCAGCTTCTGTACATCATCCCAAGACTGTTGCCTGAAGCCAGGAGAATTCCCATCACTGCTAGTGGTCCAGTCAGTGAATACCAGGAGGAGAACCTGCCCGGCCTGTGGAGCAGTGCCATAGACCCCAGCAGCACCTGGAGGAAGACTGCTTGGCACCTGTGGAGGCACCCTGCTTTCTGTCAGCTACAACACACACCACAGTATCAGGTAACACAGGTTCATTTGCAGGGGTGTGTCCCGTGTGTCCAGTCATAGAAATTGATTAAAATTACCAAAAATCTTGAAAATAATTTATGTTGTCCTGGAAATTTTGAATAGTATTTTAACTTCTTGCCTGGAACGTAAGCCTGGGTTCCTATTTTGTTTGAAACACTGTTTGCAGGATGCTGCACGGTATGACACGTCAAAGCTGGTTTACTAGTGTCCAGTCTATTTTTTTTTGGAGCTATAAGCAGAATTCTCTGAGAAGCCCATTGTATATGCTATAAATGTTCATATCTACAGACCGGTAATGATCAAATATTGTTGTTAGATACATGCACAGAGATCTTAATTGTAACAAATACTTCGGCTGGGGTCAGAACAGTCAAGATTAGGCCTACCAGTAAATTATATGACGGTTTAGGAGCAAGTGCTGGTCTGTGTTCTTAAGAAAAAAATTATAAAAAAAAAAAAAAGGCCCTGACTGGGTCGGTTTGCTTCCTGGTTTGAATGGTGGGAGTGTAGAATATTATGCAGCGGTCAGTAGCTGTGTTACTTTAATTTGTGTGTTAAATGAAATTGAATAACAGATTGGTCTTATTGACAATGAAAAATCCACCTTTATTATGTTTGTCAAGTTGTTGTTCTCAGAATGGCTGGCTAATGAGCTCAGAGTACAGAGAAGTGAGGACGCCCTGTCAGACCCAGAACGGTAAGGCAGGAAACACACACACACACTCTAACAGGTGCCATTAGACACACTAGAAATAAAGTTGGTGCAGCTTTTAACTGTGTGTGCGTGTGTGTGTAGTCAGGAGTACCAGCAGTGGGCCTGCTTGGAGCTGTACCTGTCTCGTCCGGTGGAGCAGGGAGGCTGTGGAGGTGACATGAAGAACCTCTGCTCTCATCTGCTTAATGCCATCATGGACCAGCACTTAAGGTAGTACATGCTCACAAAAAGTCTTGTATAAATTGCACGCTGGACCATACTGGACTGTCATACTGTAGCACCCTAAAGGACTGTAAGAGATTTAATACAAAGGCAACAAGAGCCTGTCCCTTCCTTTGTTTAAAGTAAATGTACATTGTTATTTTCACCTTTAGTAAAAACTCTTTTGTGTATTTTCTGCACAGTGACCAGACCCTTGAAATGCTGGATCACAGAGTGTCAGGAACAGGGACCTGTCTGCCAGACATCCTGTCCAGAGTCCAGGTGTGTATACTCCATATGTGAGTGTGTGAGACACCAGTGAAAACTGCTTATTATAGTGTGATGTCGTGGTCTTAACATTCATAGTGAAAAAGCAAAATCCTCTCTTCAGGAAGGTGATGTTTAATCAGAATCTGTGTGCGTGTGCGTGCATGTAGGAGCTCGTCTATGAGATGGAATTGACTGACCTCTCCGGCAGCAGTAGAAGCAGAGCTGATGTGTGTGACTTCCTGTTTGATTTGGTGTCTGAGAGATGCTCCTCCTCCTCCGCAACGAGCTCGGCTTCACTGAGCATCAGCAGCCAGCTCAGCCTGCAGCACACTCTGAACACATGGAACAGGTGCGTACACAAATATGTTACGCAGATCATCTCTCATTTCATTTACAGCCACTGAAAACTGTGTGTGTGTCACAGGGTGCTTCTGGCTCTCCCAGCAACGTTATTCCTTCAAGTAAAGACTGAAGGAGGGAGGACGAGTCTGGAGTGCAACAAGCTGATAGAGCACGTCAACCGGCATCAGGTGATTCAGATTTGAATGCAGTTGGATCAGCTGTTTGGAAAAGTGCAGTGATTGTGCGTGAGACATGTACTTTTTTAGTAAACTCAATAGTGACTCTTCTCTCCTGTTCTTGCGACAGAGGAAGGCGTGTTCTACAGCCGGTTTGCTGTCCTGCCATCTGACCGCGCACCTCCTGAGAGTGAGAACCACTTTACTAAAGAGAAGTCAAAGCTAAGATACGTTTCTTACCGTATGTCCACAAGTCTGCTGTTTTTGCTCCAGGGCGTGTTATGTGCCAGTGTACGCTGCGGGGGATGCTCAGCAGAGGAAGTCAACAAAGCCTGGACTCAGATCAGTCGACACTGTCCTCTGCTCCTGGTCTCTACAGTGGTACAGTTTGTTCTCCATACAGCTAATGAACTTCAGTAACTCAACTCAGCTTTAATTATATGGTACCTTTTATACAAACAGGCAGCCCAGAGTGCCCTTACATAGCAAAACTGAAAAAAAAACCACAGACAAGAATAAAATACTTTGCAAGACTAAAAATGTATGCAATAGAACAATAAAATGTTAAAAAATAATTAAATAAAAGTCAGTAGAATACAAAAAAAAACCATAAACACCAGGGATAAAAAAAAATATAAAAACCAATGGTAAAGTTATTAAAACTAAAGCTTTAACATTACTCATTGAACTACATTATTCAACCTCATTGCTAGGTGACACTAAACCCTACATGCTGCTCCTTTAACAAAAAGTCTTGTCCATTCATAATGGTCTTAAAAGGTCTTAAACCTAACCTGCTGAAACCTGCAGAAACCTGTGATGGTGTCTTTTTCTTATTTCTGTCAGTAATTGATGCTCAAAGTCACACACATTCTTTCATTAGTTACAATGAGGTTAGTAAAAGGGTTTAGTGCAAATAATGTGCACTGAAAGAAGTTAAAAAAAGATGATTAGAAAAGAAGAGGGGAGCTGTTTGATGCAGACGAGTGAGAAAATGTAATACTTTAAATACATGTACAAATAGAGCCACTGGAGGACTGGATTGTAATGTAATGTAAAGGCAGTTTTTCCTTGCCCCCGTCACCAAGTGCTTGCTCATGGTGGTACTGTTGGGTCTCTGTAAATGTTATAAGGAGTTCGGTCTAG
>NW_023339762.1:1830427-1833244 GCF_004916995.1 Morone saxatilis | reverse complement strand
TCTGTTATGAATTGGAGCTATACAAATAAAATTGAATTGAATTGGGTGTCAAACTTCGGAAACTCATAAATGTTTTTGTTTCGTGTGCTCAGGTATGATTTACATGATGTGTGTGTGTGTGTGTGTGTGTGTGCGTGTAGCACTGGTGGGAGCGTCTGTCTCCAGTGCTGTTGTCACTGTGGCATCGTCTATGTGATGGAGAGCCTCTACCAGAGCAGCTGCAGCTCCTCACTGACTGTCAGAAGTGGGCCTGCAGGTACAACCTCATAAACCATCATCTCTGAATCTCTGATCCACATTGTCCCCTGTTAGTGTGAGGGGAAAAGAATCTCAGTCCCCTCTGGATCCTTTGGCTTCCACGTGTCCTCGGCTCTGCCTTGTCAGTTTTGCCTTTTTTTGTGTTCCCTTGGCTCATGTTAGGGTGGTTTCTGATTCTGTTTCAGTGTAGAGAAGGGCTTGTCGTCACCAGCGCCTGCAGCTGCAGCTCTCCTCCTGGCTGCTAGCCTGCATCGTGCTTGGCGAGGCCATGGGTGCGACAACCAGGGCTTCTGTACCGCCCTGAATATGCTGCGACCAGAGAGGGGCATACAGTACCGACAGGTGAGTTAAGAACTGAAATAAGGAAGTTCTATTACCAGAAAAATGTAGTAGTCGATACCGATACCAGTGAAATTTCACGATTCTCAATACCACGGTAAAAAACGAAAACAACAAATCCCATGTACCCTCCCCCCCTTACCCTCTCCTTATTAAGAACATTTGAGTTTGGAGTTGCGCTGCCCTCCGTTTCTATCACAGTTAAAATATTGTGCTTTGTAGTCATTAGGCCATGACAAATATGGAACTGGACACACTGGATGATGGTAAATTAACAGCATCGACTTAGTACCAAAGTATGACTTCTTGTGACATCCCTTCTCAAAACCAACCAGTATGTTTGTATGTTGCCATTCCATTTCCAAGAATCTGGTGAATTGATACAATATAAAACAAAATCTCCATAGTCAAGTGTATCAATGTTTTCTTACACCCCTAAATGCCACAAGATGAACAATGTTAAACTCCCAATGTCATACAGGTAGTGGCAGCCAGTGGGTAAACTGTACTCTGTAAAGAATAGTGGGTTTGTCCTTTATTACATTATCTCTGATCATCACCTGCATCCTAATTATTATTACTGAGCCTTTGTAAATGTGACTGTGTCAGCCTCAAGGCCTCATTAGTGCTCCTGCTTTGTAAAAATCCCAATAATTTAGTTTTAACCTGCACCTGCTCTGTAAACAGCCAGAGGTTGCTTTTGGTGTGTTTTCCACCTCAGTATACTTACCTACTGCTGCTCATTTCTTCTTCCAGGTGCTTGTTTTTCTGCTCTTCCTGTGTGTGAACGACTACCTGTCCGCACTCCTGTGTCCTCAGGTAACTGACTGCACACTGACAGGGGTGTGTTCAGGTTCAGCGGCTGGGATCACTGCTATGTCTTTGAGGCCTAGCTCAGGTTGATGAACACTAATGAGCAACATGGACACACATACTAGTTTTATTTATGTAGTACCTCTTTATTGCACACTTGACACAGTTGTTAATTGTTAAAGGAATAGTTTGACATTTTGGATGAGAAGTTGCTCTCACCTTTCCATTAAATATAAAGCTATAGCCAGGAGACAATTAGCTTAGCTATAATGTGTTCATCTGGGAGCTTTAGAGGTTCTGTTGGGCAGATTTTGTTACCTTTGGACGCAGCCAGGTTAGCAGTTTCCCTGTTTCCAGTCTTTATGCTAAGCTAAAAAGCTTCATATTCAGTAAAATGAGAGTGGTAGCAATTTCCTCATCAAACTCTCAGCAAGAAGCAAATAAGCATTTTTCTCAAAGTGATGAATTATTATTTTAAGATAATGCAAATGTTTAACACCAAACTTGAACTCACATTGTAAAGCTTAAACCAAGCACAGAAACAATATGACATGAAACCTGCTTTTGGCAAGTGCACCATATGATGTGGAAATATGTCTCTGAAAATTAAAGCAATGAACAGTAATTCATTCTTTTATTTCTGTAGGAGAAGAGCCATCAGAAAGCCTGGACTTTATGCACAGACCTCCTGGCTGTGTTGGTGGACTCTGCTGACTGGCTGCTCATCTTCAAATCAAACGGTACAGAGTGGATCTTCTAAAATCACATCTCAGTTCACTCCACATTAGGGGTGTGGATGTTACAGCGACTGTGATAGATACAAATACAGATCCCACTGTTCTGGTTGCATAAAAAAGTAAACTTTTTTTGCTAATACACAGCCCTGTTGCCCATGCTCAACACTCAGCTGGTAGTATATCAGTTTTGTTGCCAGTTTAGCATAGCATTTAGTCATTATTCGGCAGAGGAAAATAATGTTAGCATTGACAATAAATGTTATATATATACAATTTAATAGAATTATTTCTAGAATCCACTTGCCACTGGATGTCGCACTAGAGCACCAACATCTCAGACCAAAACAATGAGACAGAAAAAAAAAAAAACTTAACCAAAACTGACTTTGTTAGTCTTAGTGGCGTCATCGGCTGTCCACTCCCTCTGTCTGTGTTGCTAATGGCACGCCTCTCTGTGCTTTGTTTGGGAGGTCCTGTAGGGATTTCTCCCTTTACTCCAAATTAATGTTGTTAGAATAACAATCTCGACCCCGAGGTCCAGGTGACACAAACAACTTCCTTCGTAGACAGCACGATTTGGTCCCCAAGGATTAATGTTAGCTTACGCTGCAGCATTGTGTTTGCGTGAATTAAGGCATGTTATTTCATTAAAAACCAGCGTTTGTTGGAA
>NW_023339762.1:1826161-1828661 GCF_004916995.1 Morone saxatilis | reverse complement strand
ATGATTATCTCTTTAAATATTGTTCCTTATTGTGGCGGAGTCCACCATTCCTGTGCTGGATTTAATTTGCACAGCTTCGAATGTGGCATTGACAGGAAACGATGCAGTGTGTAATCCCGTGTTTCTGTTTGTAATTTGATCTCACTGACATCACTCACACTGTTTACTGTCAAACTGTAAGAAAAGTTCCTACTGCTTAAAGCAGTGTTCTTCAAACTATTTCCCCCGCGTACCACCTCCGAAAATATTAGGCTTTACAAGTACCCAGCTACAGTTCACTCAGAAGGCAGGTTTATTCCTAATAAGAACATTTATTGTTGGCTGTTGTTGAATCTTGAACCTGGTTCAAGAACCAGAGCTGATTTGGAAGAAAAGGGGTACTCCTGATCTGCACTTCTCTTCCTAATAGTTCCTGTTTGGAGCCACAATTGCAGGGTTTTTAAACAATTCAATTTTACCTCTGCTTACTATCTTGCTACATTGTTTTTGCAACTCCCTCGTTTCACCCTCCTCTTCCAAGCGCCTTTACAGAACCAGTGTTTACAGTTTACACTGTAGAAGGGGACTCAATAGAAGGCAACATGGGTGTCTAGATAAAAACAGCTGATTCTAAGGAAACCACAACACAACAATTCCTATGTTCAGGTGATTGTACATAGTATGAAAGCATACCTATGAATATTATATTCCATTTCTGCCAATAGATCCTTCCAAATATTACACACTGGAACTTTAAAGCAACGCATTTGTCACTGAGGTTAGACTGTGAGGGCCGAACTGTGATCCTTTGTCTATTATCTATCTACAAAACAAAACTACTGTGGACTGCAGATCAATTTAAAAAATGTCTGAGTAAGGAAAGTCAGGAGCAGCCGCAGATACAGCAGAAGCTCCTGTTGTTACCACGGTAACCACAGGTATTGCCAACTCAAACCGAACTGAAAAACTTAAAGATTACAACCTTAAAACCCTGGAAACACTTTAAAACCTATTCTGCCTTAAGACAAAGTAACGATACAGACTGTAGAAGAGCAAAGGTCAGGTTGCACTGTAGCGTTTGTCATTGTTACATGTGAAGGAAAGAACGCTGCCTACCCCCAAAACAAGCTAAACCCTAAACTTGTGGTATACTTGGTCATAAGATGTCCTGACAATAAAATAGATTCATTTTGAAATAAGAAGTGATTATTGAAAACTCTAAAGAGCTGTCTATAAGACAGTAATTATCAACAGGTTGGTCAGTTTCCACTAAAATGTTCTTATGTTGAAGATGACAGTTTGATATGACACACAAGCTGAGCTAAGCATCTGTTTTGAATGAAAAGTCGTTGACCTGAAAGCGAAACTACAGTACAGGTGGTCGGAACGGGTCCCTGTCCCACAGTTTATGTGCCCCTGCAGCAGACCTAGACCTGGATCTGGACTCCCTGCCGTCATCTGTCCTGGTCTTGCTGAACCACCTCCCCGGTCAGAGTGATGGTGTGCAGGTCGGAGTACAGTGGCTGCTGCTGATGACTGCTGCCTCTCTGAACCTCGGTCTGAGTCAGCGGGTGGACCATGGACATGTGGACGTTCAGGTTGTGGGCCTTCTCGAAACGTTTGCCGCACATCAGGCACGCAAAGTCCAAGTCGGCCTCTGCCTTGTGCTTGGTCATGTGGTATTTTAGTGACGCCCGCTGGCGACACTGGAAGCCACACACCTCACATCTAAAGGGGAAAAATGGATAGCATTTATTGCGCATGTCTCCTGTCTTTACTTCTGATTTTTAAACTGGAAAACAAACTTCTGGATTATAAATTATGCACCAAAATCATGTCATGTGCATGAGGCACAGAACAGGCTGGAAATCAATGAAAATTACCAAATATCTTGGAAAAAATCTATGTTGTCCTGGAAATGTTTGTCTCCCAGGTGCGTTTTTAGTTTGAATCCGATGATATACTGTGTGACACTTCAAAACAGGTTTACCAGATGCAAAGTGGAACTGACTTGCAGTGATTTTTTTCTTATAGCTCCATGCATACAGCCTGTTAATGATTAAAATGCATTACACTTTGAATTTTTGTGTAAAGTAAAATTAATTCTGTTTGATTTGAACCGTTACGTATGGGCTGAAGCCAAATTATTTTAGTCAATTTGCCTGAAACCACAACTTATTTTACCGTTTGTAAGCAAGTGCTGTCCTGTATTGTCAAGTAAAACTTCTGGAAAATGTCCTGGAAAACCATTTGTTAGAAAGAGTGGGAGCCCTGAAGTTTTGTGGCAACTTGACATAATCAGTACTTACTGTAGTGGCTTGGCCCCTGAATGTCTCATCTGGTGAACTGACAGGTGTTTCCTCTGTTTGAAGGTTTGGCCACACTGGTCACAAATGTAGTTCCTCTCCTCTGGAAACACAGATGACAACCTTAAAGTCTCCTCCAGTCAGAAATCGTCACTGTACAGAATGCTGTCTGTGCAGAGTTTGACTCTATAAGGAGGTTTTCACATTCATCTGCT
>NW_023339762.1:1823289-1826063 GCF_004916995.1 Morone saxatilis | reverse complement strand
ACAAATAGTCTGGAAGTCAGTCCTCAAACGGCTCAAAACTCTACAACTCTTTGAATTAGCACAAACCTAAAACTATATTTCTGGGGCGCCCAATTAAACACCACCTAATAGACTCGAATAACATTCCATTATTTACCCAGATTAAACAGGAGTTTGGTCTCCCAGACACTGATTTCTTTAGGTATCTACACATTAGACAAATTCTTTAAAAATGAGCAATTTAAAGAAATCAATATTAGCAATACTTTCTGGTCACGCAACAAACTTAAGGGATGTAGTGAGACTTATATATATTTTTATATAGTTTTCAATTCTGTTTTCAATTCTGTTTTCAAAACACAAATCCCCCAAGAGCCATTGCAGCAACCCAAAGAGAGCCAGACTCACCTGAACGTTTTGTGATGCAGGCCTCAGATGGTAAGAACAGCACATGTAAAACACCGTCTATAAAATCTTTGTGGGCCTCACCTGTGTGGATGAGCTTGACGTGTCGCTGCAGGTAGCGGTCGATCATGAAAACCTTGTTGCAGCCAGGGTGAGGGCAGGGCCGCTCTCTCACCTCCTCATGATGCTCCTTGATGTGCTTCTAAAAACCCACCCGATGAGAAAATACATACAGTCAAAGGCAGAGCATGCTGAAACTGTCTGACTGTTCATTGTTACTGACTCATTCAGTCGTGTATAATTCCAAATGGGAGCAATGTACAATAACGAAGCAATCAGACCACTTTTTCACGAGTCTCACATAACCACAGTAGGTTTCAGAAAGAGACATGAGAAAAATCTGTCTGAACCCACTCTCATTCTGGTAAAACTAATACACTTCATTTTCTATGCACCATATGAGATATTCTTTTACTGTAAAATATGACGGTAAATTAGCTTGCTGTAGGATGGACACCCAATAGAGCGCTGCAGGGATTGTTTTTGTAGTCCAACCTGGAAGTTAGCAAACACCTTTTTTAAGAAACAAAAACAACAAAAGCTACAAAATTTACATTTATGACTTATTTTATCTTGCAGAACAAAACATCAAAACCACAGACCTCATTTCAGGCATCTAACCAAACATCCATTGACTTCAAGGAGAGGGAACCAGAAGTACTAAAATGCTAACTCATTTACGGGTTTTGGGACTCATTCCTGCAGCACTTTACTATACTACTAGTACTGAATCATTTCCAATAGTTTACCACTTTAACAGTGAAACATTGTTGTTCTGTGAATTCTGACCTTCAGACCATCAGGAGCTCTATAGACGGCCGTACAGCCCTGATACGGACACTTGTAGATGTTGGGCAGCTCCTCTCTGAAAATAAAACAGTAGTTAATGCACATGTATTGGTAAAAGATGAACTAAACCCATCTTCTAATACTGAATGAAGTTGTGTGTTGAAGGAAATGTAGGACTGGAGCTGTACCCTTTAGGTTTGAACTTGTTCTTCCAGCCGGGTTTGGGTCCGGGTTTCTTTTTGATTTTGGGCTCCTCTGTCGGCTTCGGGCTTCGTCTTCTCTTGCTGGGGGCGGTCACCCTGCGACCTCTGGGAAGGGGACAGAATTAAACACAGTAGCTGGTTTCTGTCAGCAGTCACTCAGTTTTAGAAGGTACAACAACTGTTGCTGATCTCGTCTCACCTCTTGTCAGAATACGGCTCAAACAGCTCGTCGTCCAATAACCCTCCTTTCCTCCCCTCCTCAAAGTCATCCTCGGAGATAACCCTGCGTGCACACACAGTTACAGTTCCTGTAGATGTTATGGCCTTTTATCTATCTCAATCTCATCACTTTAAAGGTTGAAAATAACCCACAAAGGCTAGGGGGATTGAGGGCCCCCCCCACGCACAAATTGGTGGTTGTAGGAAAAGGGGAAAGACAAACAGCTGTGACTGACCTGTCAGACAGATCACTGTCAGCAGCCCTGTCCTCCAGTTGGGCCGGAACAGGAGACAGCGCCTCCTCCTGACCTGTAAAATCTAACGGAGGGGAAACCACAACCGTGTGTGAGTCAATGACTCAGATACGCCAAACGGTTAGGAGGATGCATAGTTCTTAACATCTGTGTCAGCCTCTGCAGTAGAGGAACAGGGTATTGTTATATCTGTGCTACAGTTTGTAGGCACGAACCTTTGATATGATGCAACTGACTTTCCATGAATGAACCAGTGCTGGTGTGCATAAATCGTTAAACAAATGGTCTTTAGAATGGTAGGAATTTCTCCAGTCAGTGTCCTTGACCAAGACACTGGCTTAGATCTGGAGTTGGTCCCCAGGTGCTGCACAGTGGCCACTGTTCCTAGTACTTAGGATGGATTAAATTCAATGGACTAATTTCACTATAAGTTGCACTGTGCATGTTTGTACATGTGACAATAGTAAAGTCAGAGATCTACTAATTCTTAGACCTACAGAAGGAGCAAACTGTTTTAAAGGAGGGAGGACTGTATTGGGAGCACTGGTGTGACTGTGTGGCAACGGCAAATGGTTTACATGGCCAAGGATGGAGGGCCCCTTAGCACAATTTTGCTTAGGACCCCAGACAGGTCAGGACTTGGCTCTGAGTAAAGTTGATTCTATTCTATTCAATGTGGTGCTTTCGTTTTCTCCTGCCATTTTTAGATGTGAAGCCTCTCTGTGTAGGTGGAGGTGAAACTCACCGACTTACAGTTAGTAAGTTCTATTCAGTCTTTACCACACACAGATTTACTTGGGCAGGCCGCCCAATATATTAAAGGTCCAGTTTGTAGAATTTAGTGACGCTAGCGCTGTAGTTGCAG
>NW_023339762.1:1815872-1823239 GCF_004916995.1 Morone saxatilis | reverse complement strand
AGGACAACCTATCTGTAGCCAGTTTTTGGTGTGTCCCTTCAGAGGCATAAAAACAACCCTCATAGATCCTCAAAAGGGAGAAAAGGCAGCATTAGTTGTGTCTCCTGGGGATCTCACCTTCAGTGTTCCTGCCCCAGTGATCCAGCACTAAGCTCGGAGTCTGAGCTGTGACTGAAGATGGAGTGTGTTGAATCAGAGTGCTTATGCTTCCTGCTGGGGTCCTTCCATTACTGCTGGGTTGCTCTTCTTCATCTTCCTCCTGGTCCTGTTCCTCCTCCTCTGACATCACTCCATCACCATTGCCACTCCCTAATGCTGCACTGCTAAAGTTCACCATGTACCCCCCCGGGTTGGTAGTGGCTGTGCACTGAGTGTCCATGATGTAGCTGTGACCTTCAACGCAACCCCAAACAGCTTTGACAGAGCCCCAGCACTGGTCCTCCAGAACCTCCTTCAGGTCGGGGCAGGACCGGCAGGCCTCTCCATGGTGGTGAGCCCAGGACACCAGGCTATGGAGGCACTTAGGGTCTGAGGTAAAGGATGGTGGAGCTGGAAGAAAACAGCAGTATGTCTAAACGGAGTAATGCAATCAGTGAACTGTTCTAGGTAATTTCTGTAAACAGAAGGAAAAGCAAAGAAGAGGAAGTGTTTCTTTACTTATTAAGCCATGGTTTACTGAGGACTCTGGGTAGTTTGCATTCTTCCTGAAAAAGAAACAAACAGTTGCTTATATATATATATTTCCTGAACAACTGACCCTTGCTAAGCTCCGTCCCTTTTGGAAACCTCGTGAACTTTTTTTCTGTACTCAGATTAAGTTAGATCAATTACTTAAGTTAATTAGCTAGCCAGCTAACGATTGATGTAGATGTAGATTTTCAATCACAAGGTAGCCCCGCACTAAAGCATACCTTGCTTTATCATCTATTATACTCTAAATGGGACCATCATTTACTAAATGAACATCATAAAACTAGCACTTGAGACCATAAACTCATTAGGAAACTGATAAAGCTGATAAATCAACTCAGAAGTCGAGTAATTTCTCCATAAGACTCCATGGTATCAGTTTTTATTGCAGCCACTGGAGCTGCCCTCTGCTGGCCATTATACAGAATGCAGGTTTAAGACACTCAAGTGGGGACCCTACTAGCTGATGGATCAGTATGTTGGTTAAAAGCCAAGACGGAGCACTCAAGATCACCTAGGTGAGAGTGATGATTAGGTGTCTTTTGGTCTTTTAACCATCTTCAAAATGGGGTGGTTGTCTTTTTCGTCGAAAGCATTTAGATCTAGCATATAGCATATCTAGGTATAGGAGAGGGGAAAGTTAACTGAAGTTTTTACAGAGGCTTGCTCATCTGTCATTGGAGCACAGAGCAAAAAGGGAACTTAGGAAGGGTCAAGTGAAAGCCCTGCAATAAATATATATTTTTAAAGTCACACTTGAACTCACCGGCTTTTTAGGTTCTCTTTCCCAACTGGTGGGAGGTTAACTCTCTGCAGAAACCTGATCAGGATGCTGTGACACTTGTAGAACTTGGCATGGCATTTCTTGCAGATGAACTCAGATAACCGGGGGTCACGGTCCAACTGGACCCCGACCAGTCGCTGGAAGTCTGTGTGGAATAAAAGGGGTGACTGGACCGCAGTGTCTGACTCGTCGTCAACAATATCAATGGAATCCTGAGGCCACTTGTCGAAGGCGTGTCGCAGGCTGCGTGGAGAGAACTTCCCGTGGCAGAGCCGACAGACAGCAGTGGACAGTCTACCTGCTGGGAGATATAACGGATCAGTGTTTTTCTAAACTGCCAGTCATGACCCAAAATCGCCAAATGGAGGCTATTTCTGATGAGTCTCCAAAGGAAAATGAGTCAAGTAGGGAACCTTCTAGTATTGTAGTATCTAGTATGTTATCTTAACAAAAAGAACATCATACCAAACTCCATTCAAAAATATGCAATTTGGACACTTAATTCACGGTTACGACAGTCTTCAAATTAGCAAACATCTGATTAAACTAGGGCTGTAACTAACGATTATTTTCATTATCAATTAATCTGTCAGTCATTTTATTGATTAATCAATTAGTTGTTTGGGCCATAAAATGTAAGAAAATAGTAAAAAATGTTGATCACGGGTTCCTAAGGCCACATCCTCAAATGTTTTGTTGTCATAGACAACAACAAAATAGATTCACATTGAGAAGCTGAAATCAGAGAATTTGGAAATGTTTTCATAAAAAAAAAAAATTGTATTGATTAATTATCAAAACAGTTGGTGATTAATAGCAGGCAACTAATCAACTAATATTTGCAGCTCTAGATCCAACAAGCAGCACTTTGTTAAAAATAACTGTTATTACTGAATTTTGTGGACATTACAAGGGAACAGACGTTGAAAGACTTTAACCATTTTGTGTGGAAGCCAATTTTTGGAATGGGGTCTTTACAAGACAGGAGACAACACATTAGAGCAGGTACTGGAGCCACCCACCTGAAGATTTGGACTTGGTCTCTGTGTGTATCTGTGTGTTGTCAGCTGCTGTCACGCTGAAGTCTAAGTTAGCAGTCTTGTTGTTTGCAGTGCTGTCATGGTAGAAACTGTCTGCAGTCACATGGACGGTCTTCCGAGGTCTCCCTCTGTTTCCAGGCGGCCTCTTCTCCTCACTGACACTCACTGTTGCCTGTGTCCTGCTGGACCTTGGACGTCTGCTTTTCTTCTTCATAGTTTATTCTACACTCCCAGCAGCTGATCCCAATGATGGAGCTCTGCCGCCTGTGCCACTGTAGAGATTTGCAACCAGGGGGGTGGTGGTAAATACAGAGGAGCTTACCTTCCCTCATTGATTTATACAGGTCATCTGAAAATAGATAAATGAACTCTCAGTCTCATTTCAAAGAGGGAGTGTGTGTAGTTAATGTGGGATGGTGTTTGATCTTATCGGTCATGATACGGTCGGAGGGTTATGAGTTGGAGGGTACTTGATACGCGCAAAAGATTTATGAAACGAAATTGTATAAGGTGCTATGGGATGGTAGTTATTGAGGTAAACTCACTTTGCCATGCAGTTTCCCCACTGGTGCCCTGGGTATGTATGTGTAAATGCTGTTAGTTAGCTGGGTAAGTAGTAGATAAGGGGCTAAGGGGGTGGGGCGGTTCTTGTCGGAAAGTTTTGAGATGAGGAATATGTTCACTAAAGTAGTCGCGAGTCAGTATGTTTAAAGAAAAAGAAAAAAAAATGCTAAAACAGATCAGCGTTGCCCTGCTGCATCCTAGAGTATCCTAAAATTGGCCATTGTTGTAGAGGGATCCAGGACGGGGGGGTAAGCGAAAGGTTTGAGTTGACGATATGACAAAAATTGAGAGAAGTGGTACTGGATGGGGGGGTGGATTGATGTGGGATGTGGGGGGGAAGTTTATGAAGTTAGCGGAGGTCGTTGAGGCACGGAGTGAGAGCGATGACCAGGTGTTAGTGTGGGGGGTTGAGTGTGGGTGGAGTATAAGGGACAGGGGCGTAGTGTGTCGGTCACTTGTCTTCAGACGGGTGTTCCTGGTGTGAAGCGTATGAGTTGTGCACGTTGAGTGGAGAAGGCGAGGTGTTAGGATCATAGAGTAGTAAGACAACGTTATGAAGAAAATAACACAAACAATTAATGTTAGCAGTTGCAGTTAAACTCTTACGTGTCGACACATTTCTGTTCACTAGCTACAGATGATTCCTACCAGCTAACGTTAGCTGGTTAGCCTGAGTGAGCCTGCTACGTTTGATAGCCAGTGTGTCAGAATGCGACCGTTAACGTCATGGCTACCGCAGCCCCGTGGCGTCACCTACCGTCAGAGTGTCGGTCCTAGCGCTCGGAGCACATGTTGTTTTTAACATAAAAGATGGGTTTGGAAAACAGCTCTGTGTTCTCAACGCTGCTCCCAGTTGTAAACATTAGAACCCGGAAGTGCAACTGGAAGAAAATGTAGAAGAAGATAGGATATAGCGCCCCCCGCCGTTCATGGAAAATTAAAGCAATCTTTGAAGCAATATCAAACTAATTTAACGAATTAAATGTAAGCCTTAATGAATGCATGGACACTGTGTGTTGTCTTCGAGGCTATATTAGCTATAGTAATGGTTTAATAATGGTTTATGTTCACTTAAAGCAAAAATCCTTCATGCACTGGTCCATTTGGGAATTTTAACCTATTTTGCTTCCATAACATATGGGGACTGGGGACATTCATGGTGATATTTATTAGTTAAAAATGTTACCCTTTTCACCTATAGTGTCTCCTATGAAAGCCCATTTCCGCCAATGTGACAGGGAAAATAACGATTCTGTAACTCATTACAATGAGTTACAGAAATGGGATTCCATATAGTCTCCCCAAACCACAGGAAGCTCGAAATGTTTGACTTCATGCAGCCATGTAGGATGTGGGATATTCCTTTAGGAGCTCTGTATTTTGGTAAGCATTTTGGACAGATATTTATTCTTGCTGAA
Source organism: Morone saxatilis (assembly GCF_004916995.1). NCBI lineage: Eukaryota > Metazoa > Chordata > Actinopteri > Moronidae > Morone > Morone saxatilis. Next base: position 1,818,743 of record NW_023339762.1, on the reverse strand, counting down.
TACATTGTTTTGTTTTAATCTGCTAATACCAACAACAGAACAACATATTTTTCTTTCTTTCTTCTTGAGCTGCTATTTATACGCAAGCAGTTGTCTGATATTCCTAGGTTCTGCATAGTTAGGTTATGTGATGAAAAAGACCAGTGACTCCATGTGTCACAGAGGCAAATGATGAGCCTCACATATTCAAACTCAAGAAAACATGCGTTAAATTTCAACAAATGGAACTATTCTATCCGATTGTGATGGGTAGCGTTCCCTCCCCACTCTAGTTTAGCCACACCCTGCAAACAGTGATTGTCAGCAGGTGAGGCTAATCACTTCTCAGTCCTTAAATGTAGCTGTGTAGCAGTCAGCAGTAGGTTTTGCCTCACCCTATCCTGACTCCACATTTGTTTGAGGGATGCCGATGTCCAACTAAGGTGTAATTGCAGGAATTTAGGAGCTAATTGAAGGTAATTGCTGCTCCCTCCACTAGAAGAGTGTGGTGTGTATGTGCCAGATCCTAGTTGGATAAATTGTTCATGTAACTTGAGGAACTGTTCCCATGACCTAGTTCTCTTGCTACTGCTGTTTTTGCCCTTCTACAAATATATTTATTGTATATGGTTACCTTGTTTTACTGTGTAGACTGTTAATTTTTGATAGCTGGTCTGTGTTTTCTTGGTCAGTTTAGTTGTCTGATTTATTTATTCATTTTCTTTGATAAACCAATCTTGTGAGTTAGTGATATAGTGGGGCTCTTTTTAGTGTTAGTGCAGGTGGGCTGTCATACGCTTACAGGTGGTGGGTCACTGGGTGGAGGGTTTCCCCCCCCTGTCGGGCTTCTACGTGCATGCTTAAGTTGCTGTGTATTCTAACTATGTGCTTTATTGTTTTGCAGTGTGTGTGTGACCTCCTCTTCCCTGTACCTACTGGTAGTGGTGATCCCCCTTTCCTCACTCCCTCACTCCTGTAGGCCTCCCTGACAGCCCCCCTCCCTCTTGCACTGGTGATCATCTTCCTGTCGTGGCATCTATTTAGTGAATAATAAATATATTTTGGTAATAAATCCTAAATTTTAACCTGTCCCAAATTTGATTATTTATGAGTCTGAAATTAAATCTGTGTAAATAAACGTAGTGGTTGAAACTGGAAATTCACCTCTCTGCTCCCTTTTCTCTATACTATAAGAACCTGTGAAAGTGGGTATTCTCTGGGTGAAAGTCCCAGGGTGCGTTGTCGCACTTGCTGTCAGGGTTTTTAACTGTCCTGGTCACAATATTTTATATGATGTGCATAATTTATAAATATAATGAAGATCATTGGTACTCAGCTGCCCAGCATTACTGATATTGGTGAGGTGAGGAGCCTGAACAGAGCCCAGAGGACACCTAGACACAGCACCCACCCAGCCACAGCTTGCTGCATTCTGGGAAGAGGTACAGAAACTCGAAGCACAAAGTAATTTAATAACTGAAATAACTTAGACTAATTATTTTTACATTGCTGTATTGCTACATAACATATTAAAGTAAAAGATCTAAACATGTTCCAGTAACTGTAAATAAGTGGCTGTTAGTCTGCTTGTGTCTTCTGAACATTTTATTGGAGTCAATGGCTTTAGTTTTGTGTAAGAACTGTATATTGTGATGCTGTTACGGCCATAGAGCTCTGAGTTGTTGTGCCTGTCTGTCTACTAGTTTTCAGTTTCTTTCTACGTATTGTTTTTGTTAACTGGTAATAAAAATCCTTGTTTGGAGTGATACAATTTTTCTTTGGGTTCTTTCTTCCCGGGTAAATGTAGTAATTTTTTATTGTTACTCCCCACAACGCCTAGACATTTCAGATGTAACAGATGCCAATAATATTTCTTCATCTGACAAAATATCAAAATATAAAAATCAAAATATCAGCAAAGCAACCGTATTAAAATATTCTAGTAGTCTTTTGTGTGACTGTGATATTAATCTAATGCATCGCAGAGGTCAAGTCATGGTGGATGTTGCTTTTCAACCGCACCTATGAATAATAACAGGTCTGTTTTTACACTGGTGCTACGATGAGTAAAAGCCTTCCGTTGCACATCAAATATTTAAATATAAGAGGGACTTAAACAAGTCAGGTTAGGACTTTTTTGTGGAATAGGCTAACATAATTATAATGAATAAATATATTTCTTAATTTGTGGAGATGTACTTTTTGATTTCAGGGTTGTGTTGTTTAGTTTTTATGTTGAATTTCTTCTGTTTTCTAACATCTTGGGACCAGGTTTTTTCCAGTGTCTGATAATACATAAATAAAATCAATCAATAGGATGTAAAAAGCTCAGAGCATTACATTGGCGGCCCACTGACGATGTATGTAAAATAATATCAGATGCTGGAGGAAACTGATGGTGTTGCAAAAGCATGCAAAGGTGAAAATAGGTCACAGTTGCACTGCTAAACTCGTCTGAAAAGTGCGATAAGATCTTGTGAACATCGTGATACAGTATCTCCATCACTATGGTCTGCACCACAAACATTTGCATAGAAGGGGGAACTGACTCATGGTAAAATAGTAATGTAATTTACCCTGGAGGAGGCCGAAAGCAATATGGGTTTTTTTCTGGTGGTTGGTATTTTGTGTTTATATTTTATATTATTATTATTTTTGTTTACTCTGGTGTATTCTGTCACTAATTCTCAATATTCATATTTATAGTCATATATTGTATTACAATGTACATACTTATATTTTATTATTATTATTATATTTTATATTTTTTTATGTATGTATTTATATGTGTATATATGTGTGTATTTGTATGCATGCATACATGTATGTACATTTGTGTGTATATATATATACAGTTATGGAAAAAAGTATTAGACCACCCTTGTTTCTTCA
>NW_023339762.1:1813187-1815772 GCF_004916995.1 Morone saxatilis | reverse complement strand
TCCTGATCTGCAGAGATATTTGAGTCACACACACACAGCCACACACACACAGCCACAGACAGACAGAGATTTCTTGCTTTATAGATAGATAGATTGGTCTTGTTTGTGTTTTTTACTGTAATTTTTTGTTTTTATCTTTATTTTGTGATGTTCTGTTTTGGGTTTTTGTTGGGTGACGTCTTGTAATACTAATCACTTATTACTTCTGTTTTGGGTTAATGCATTTAATGGATTTAATCTATCTATCTATAATCTATTTAATCTATATATTTTGACTTAAATGTAGTCAAATTTAAATATAATGAGTCTAGAATCAGCCTATAAAACTTTTTATTTGCAGAATTACAACCGTATCACTGTTTGAGAGTGACTGTGTATATTGCTTTTTTCCCCTCCATGTTTATTTATTCAGTTTACAGCAACAATATAGTTGTCACAATTGTTATGCTATCATGAATCAGTAAAAAAACAACAGAAGAATGAAAAAATAAATAAGAAAAAAAGAAAAAGCAAGTATTTTGTCATTCTTTGTCATTACTACACTGTAGGAATATTAAATATAAAATGTGGTTTATTAAACATACATTTACTTTTTTTTAAATTGAACTTATTATTATTTATAAATTATGCATGACTGGTATTTTTAAGATTAAGATTATTATTATTTTATCTCCAAAGTCTCCAACAGGGCTACAAAGGCTAGAGTATGTTTCTTATTGTGTATATTGCTAAATGAGTCTTGTTTTCTTGGTTGTTTTCCAGCTCAGGCAGTGAATGATATAGCGCCTGCAACGTGCTGCTTTAAATTCTTCACGGGAAGAATACCGCAGAAGCAAATTATCTCCATCATCAAGACTCACAGCAAATGTCTTGAGAAGGCATTTGTGTATGTACTTTACTCTGACACTTTATGATCCCCACCAGAACAATGACCACGTTTATCCAGTTTTTGTCTGAGCACACAACAGAAAAACGTACATAAATATCACATTTCAAAGTGACAAATCATATTTTCTCGTCGTAACTCTGTTGATTTTTTTGTAGGGTTAGCACCGCTAAAGGGAACCAGATGTGTGTGAGCCAGAATCTCAACTGGGCACAGGAAGCTTTCAAGCAACAGCACGCCATCCAGGACTATTGATAGTCTTCAGGATAAATGATCAAACATCTCCAGCTACTCTGGCCATGATAAAGCTCTGCCTGATGTTAATCTATGCTTGATAGCACCTTTTTATACTAATGAAAACATGTTTTTCTGAGAAGCTTTGCATTGTGTGCTTATATATACTAAATATATTGATATATGCATTAATAAAATGAAAGGACAATAAAAAGTGTTGGGTCCATTATATAAGGTTAATGCCAGACATCTCCATATTGAGGAGAGGTAACAAAATGTTCCGTAAGTCAGTTAGGGCCTAGTAAGTACACTGACACAGTGTATTGACAAAGGAAGTTAACAATGAGAAAAGGGGAAGAAATGCACAAGCATGATAGCAACACCGCAGCATGTTAGATTTTCCCACTGTTAACCCAGAAATCATTGCTTTTAAATCATATACATGATCTTCTGTGTGTGAAATTGAATTTACCAATTTGAACTTGTGAATAAAAGTACTTTACTATATAGATACATAGTAAATTGGAGACAATATGAATCATTTTCCGTATCTCGATTACAAGATGTCTCTATTCTATCTACGGCCACAGAGAAAAATATATAGCCACATTTTACTACACTGAGTGCTTAACATGGTATTGTGTGCGCACAACATACAATTTGTTCCCACATTTTGATTAATTTGTGCATATGAGAGATAAGGAGATATACCAATCAACCATAGCATTCTGAGCACCTGGACACCTTTCTATCAGAACCATCCAGTAACTGTTTCAGCATGTGACCGCTACAGTAGGCTCGTGCGTTGGATCCGTTTCGACCATCGGGCCAGCCTCACTCATCCACGTACATCAATGAGCCTTGGCCCCCCATACCCGTCCTCTGTCTTCACCCCTTTCCCCTTGGAGCACTTTGGAGCTGTGAAGGTGGAAGGTAAAGGTAGAATGGAGGGTGGCTGCCTGAGCTGAGCGGGGATTAGAGGCAGAGGGGAAGGAACTTGATACACTAAGCAGTAAAGGTTGCAGATTGACAGTTGGGCAGGGTGACAGGTGAGCAAAGGATGATCCTGTGGCACGTGAAAACAACCAGTACTGTCAAGGTTTAAAAAAAAAGTTAAACTTACTATACACAATACTTAAGGCAGCAGAGAGCACTTGGTAGTGGCTGAAGCAACGATCTGGCGAAGAGTAGATGAAGGACTGCTGGGCTGATGGATAGAAGACGAGCCGGCAATCAGGTAGGATGCAGGTGATCTGGCAATCAGACAGCTGGGAAAGAGAGAGGAGAGCCACGTTCTATTGACAAACACACAAACATACAGAGAGAGAGAGAGAGATAGGAAGAGAAAACAAGAAACACCAGGGAAGTGGAAACACTAGACATACAAGGAGAAAATACTGGAGTCATGACATTAATCATGACAGAAACCTGTATTATTCATATATTTATATATACTAGTGCAGTG
>NW_023339762.1:1808879-1813087 GCF_004916995.1 Morone saxatilis | reverse complement strand
CAGGGATAGCTGGAGAGAGACAGGAAAGAGGGGCAGAGAGAGAGGGGACGACATGCAGCAAAGGGCCGCAGGTCGGACTTGAACCGGGCCGCTGCGTATATGGGTCGCCAGCTCTACCGACTGAGCTAACCAAGCGCCCCAAAAGGTTTTTTTTAAGACCTGGAGGCAGTTGAATACACTGAGGAAACTCTTGAAATACTCAAGCATCTGTACAATACTGGCTATGGTCCTCATTACATAGCTATTAAAACCAGACTGCTACAGTAAAACTCAGAATCAACGGTCCCAATAGTTTGATCACATTTAGGGATGCACCGATATCAGTCAACATGGCAAATATCAGCCAATATTGTTGAGTTATATTTGCAAATACGACACCATTCACTGATGTCAGCGGCTGATTTTTTATCTGTTGTGTCACATCAATTTCTATTTGACTGAGCTGCACCGAGGCAGAGATGCTTATCTTTGTAGATTAATTTGTTTCGCTGGAACATAATGGCGAATGACAAATGACAAAAAAAAATATTTTGTGTTTTGGCATCGGCCATCAGTCTTATTGTTATTCTAAACATCGGTATCAGCCCAGAATTTCCTGATTGGTGCATCCCTACTTTTAATACAGTTAAAAACTCTTTTAGAATCAGCCTTTTGCAAATACTAGGTAAACCTTTTGCATGTGGTATCCTTGAGGTAATGGTATGATAAAATCAAATAATGTAACAAAAATCCAGAAAAGAGAACCCCAAATGCAATTTATCTCTAGTCTGGTTCAGAAAGTAGAGTGACAGACTTACGCATGGCACTGCAGTAGGCAACCGTGAACAGCAGCAGGAGTCCCACTGCAAAGCTGAAAGTCTTCATGCTGTCTTCAGTGTAGAACTGACGTGTCTGAAGTGATCCGCTGTGATGCGTCTGATAGCTGCTTCCAACTCCTCATGTTCATATATGTGCGAAGCAGTTCTAAGAAAACCACTAGGGTGAGAGGAGAGAAGTTTAAATCACGTGGCACGCAACATGCTGCATCTCTTCTTTATCTGTTTGATCTATTTGACTGAGCAGATAACATATGATAACCAACTTTAGACTGAATTCTGTTGAAAAAGACAAACAGTATGAGAGAGGCAAGGACAGTGTGTTTTAAAAATGCTGTCATCATTATGCCCCAAACAAACAGTTCCTGAAAGCCCCATCCCCCTTTTATTTGTGTTTATTTACTGTAAGTCACAGCTAATTACATGTGTCAAGATTCCGACAACTCATTATTTCTTCTAATGAAATTGTGTTTCATAGAACTTTGTAATAAATTGAGTTCATACAACTCCATGAAAGTGCTTTAACCCTGCAGCGACAGAAACAGTTTTATTTTATGATCAGCACTTTATTTGTTTTTTAAACAGAACAACCGACAGCAGTTAGATATTAGCAGTGATGCTTCTTTTGGGTCAGTTGTGCCTGGAGTCCCCCAGGAATTATACTTAAGACATATTTAATTATGATGTTTAAGGTTAAGATTAGCAAAGGCATTAAGTAAATGAGGGTATAGAGCATATGTAAGTAGAGAGACAAATATGTGTGTGTGTTTGTGTGTAAATAAACCACTACAGTTTGCATGCATCTACACACTCTATTCTGTGTCCCCGAACCACATAGATGTGTAAATCGTAAAATCTAATCTGATCTTAAAAATTCACAGTAAAATGTCACTGTTCCAGTACCAGCTTAGGGAGGTGTTGCTGAACTACAGTAAATGAAACAACATATTCCGCTAATAAGATGTGCAGATAAAGTTACACTTTGCACGACAGAACAGCAGTATCTCCTGATCAGGATACACAAAGGTTTAGTTGATGTTGGTATATTGAAGTTAAGTGTGGTCACCCAGAAGAAGGAAGAAGAGATTGTGTAAGATCAACACATCAACCTACGTGTTCAGTAAAAAGTTTGCAAGTCACATTAAAACCCCTCACTGATCTTATCACCACTAGAATGCAGCTTGTGGTGTATTTTTTGTGCAGGCAGAATGGCTGCAGAGCATTTCATTGTTTTTTTTAAGTACTCATTACGGCACACAAATATGTAAACTGTGCACATTGTGCATTCACACATTTCTGTTGTTAAAAGAAATATGATGATGATGCAAATATCAGTATCACTGTTGTAAACAACCTCACAGTACAACCTTCTTTTTTTTCAAACCCAGCTTAAATTGTAGCTTTCACACCGACATGAAGTCCAACATATAGAAACAATCCACTCAACTGTCTTCACTCTATTAGAACTGAAAGCCATTAGCATTAGTAAGTGATGAGTTGGTGAAAGAAATAGTGAATGGTGATTCAGAGGTCTGGAACCAGGTTACACAATGAAAAGTTGTTGTCATAAAAGGATTTAGTGGCATCTAGAAAAGTTTCATATTACAACTAACTGAACACCGCTGGTGTCTGTATTTGATGATCTGGGAATGAGAACGGACTGTAAAGTTTGTAGGAGAAACTATGGTGGCTGGGAAACTCATAAAAAAGTCCCTATCTACAGCTAGTGTTTGGTTTGTATTCGTTCTGGGCCACTGTAGAAACATGGTGGTTAGGGTTAGGGACTTCATGGAAGGCAATTTAGATTATATATAACAGCTCATTCTATGACAAAAATACAATGATTCTTATTTTACACACTACAAATACATATGAATATTTATTCAATTTCTGCCAATAAATCCACTAAAATGTTACAAGATGTTACATACAAGAGCTGCCACGAACGGCTTCCGTAGCCACGGCTGTAGCTGTGGCTAACGTAATTACACTTTATGTTAGTTTGTTTACTTGACTGGAAGCCGTTGTGGCAGCTCTTGTAGGTTGAAATCAAGACAAACACATTATTAATTAATTAGTTATCACGAGAAAACGATCTTTGTTATATCGAGATAACGAGATAATAAGTCGTTATCACGATATAACAGTGCATAAAAAAAAAAATCCATGGCCGTTCTCGGCTTCCGTAGTTATGAGCTTTTGCAGAAGATGCATGGTGAAAGGATAGGGTAGTTGAAAATCAAATAAATCATCTAGTAAATCAGAAATCTCTCTCCAAAATGTATTTAAGAAATGGCATCTTTTTTTATCTACAGACGCAGGTCGCCTTCCATAGAGTCCGCCATTTTGGACCATGTTCTAGAGTAGCCCAGAATGGACCAACCAAACACTAACTTAAGATTTTTCGCGTGTTTTGCAGCAAACCTAATTACACTGCTGCAATTACGGTGCTAGATGCCACTTAATCCTAAACACTGGACCTTTACCTATTTTAGGTTGGTATTACTGATTTTACTTATTTGCTTTACTGATTTATAATTCAAGCTCCTCTTCCCCTTTCTGTTTAATATGAAGAGTGTTTTCTTGTTTCATACTAGATACTGCTCTGTATAGATTGGATATTGGTCTCCCTGTGTGATTTCTGTGTTTGAGTCATATAGAGCCTTTGATTAGATAGAAATAATAGAACGCTGAAAGGATGTTGCAATTGCATAGTCACATCTGACACAACTAGACGCAGACAGAGATGCATGTCTTATGTGATGTAATTCTGTTGTTTATCAGTACAATTACTATCTACATTTATTTATGTTGATGAACTTGTACTGACACACACAGAACTGAAAGCCAAATCTGCAGCGCTGGGGAGCTTTTAGCTCATTGTTTGGTTTTATGGCACAAATATTCACTGTGTGGTGTGTCTGTCGTTTCCAGAAAAAGTTCTTGGATTAAGCCACAGAGCACTAGCTGTGCAGCTTCAAATGGCAAATAGACAAAGGCAGGCATAAGGTCATGGTCACCACCATTTCAGTGTGTTTAGTATGATAGGGATAAGATAAGATATTCCTTTATCTGTCCCACAATGGGGAAATTCCAATAGATGTATAAGAAAGGATGACCTGCCACAGCTATCCGAGTAGGGAGTTAAATTTGACAAATGATTTAATGTAATGATGTGAGATTTGTTGTCTCACTCTTATCAACACACACTCTACTCAGAAAATACAAACAAACAATAGCAATATAGATCATTACATCAATTTAATTATTTTATTAAAATATATTTTTGAATCAAAAGATATGAACACGTCTTCACACCTTTTGGCCTGCAAAAGCAGGCATTGATTTATCACAGTAATAATCATCAATCAATAATACATCTTCAGTGCTGCA
>NW_023339762.1:1807636-1808822 GCF_004916995.1 Morone saxatilis | reverse complement strand
GCAGATCTGTTTTCCTTTGATAGTGTGGACACTGCAAATCATAAAGAAAGAGAAAAACAAAGTCAACACTTTCAATTGAAGTTGATTCATTGGCTCATGCTTTAAATCTCCACTTCATTAAACAGGACTGTATTTGGTCAACTACTGCATAATTATACATCTAATGAAGTTATTATACAGTAACACAGCAAGAAGGTCCTGTGTGAAGTTTGCATACCCTCCCTGTTTTTGCGTGGGGCTCCGCCGGATACTCCGGTTTACTCCCACCATGAACGACAGGGTTTATTCTTCCATCTGAGTAATTCTTCTATTACCAGAACCACAGGGGGATAATGAAGTTGTAAGCTCATCAAGATGTGCCCCCACCTTGGGTCTCAATTCCGAGCTGCTCCAGCCACATCATGAATCTAAACGGCCCTCCTTTAGCCCTCACCTCGAGCCCATATCATCCAACCAAACACGACCCTCATCTTATCCTTCACCAATGGAAATAAACTAATTCTGACACTGCACTATGGCGTGGTTACAGAGTTACAGAAAGCAAAAATTGTGCTAATATTGCTTTGATCACAACAGCTCTAAGCAAGTGAAACTCAGTGTATCCAACTGGTTTTGCTCATGTTTTTTGTGATAAGCCTGTCTGACAATCAGTGTCAGTAGCAAACTTGAATTTGAATTATTAGAGCTGAATCTGAGAAATTGCATAATTTGAATTTGTATTTTTAACTGAATTCTGAATAGGCATGATTTTTGAATTTTGAATTTTTAGTTTTGAAACTAATTTCAGCCCTCACTAAAAATTCAACTTTTTATGTACTTTCAAATTCAGATCTCTAGAATTCAAATTCAAATCTCTTAAATTCAAATTCAGGATCGCGTCAATACAAATTCAAATCTGCTAAATTCAAATGCAAATCTCTTAAAATTCAAATTCAGATCGCTTCATCTCGTCGCCGGTCTCCCCGCTTTTCGTGTGGCAACTCAATTTTAAACTCACAGGGAATACAACTTTTAAGGTCACAGACGGTCAAACCTTAAGGAAGACAGCAATCGAGTGCAGGAGTAAGCCTGCATTCTTTCCAACAGCCAGCGAGAAGGGCGGACTCAACTGGATAAGAAAGCCCAGTTCAATTCAGGAAAATCAACCTGGCAAAAGTAACAGTTATATGTGACACACTTGAACCTG
>NW_023339762.1:1806062-1807611 GCF_004916995.1 Morone saxatilis | reverse complement strand
TGACACAAAAATCAGCCCATAGACCGCCTTCAGTAGCTGTGGTCAACGAGGTAAGATGGCATCACACATCTGGAATGATTAACAAACAGTTCAGGAAAGGACTCATTCAACAAAACTTTATTTAACTGAACACTTAATACATTTGTCCAACCTCAAGTTTCCTTTAAATAAACAAACTATTTTCTGCTCTCGGTGTAAATGTTTCTTTTTTTCTTCTCTGTGCTGCAATGTCACATTTAACTCAACAGCACTAAAACTACCAAAAAAATGTAACTTAATAAATGACAGATATAGCCATGAATGTGGGATATATCTATAAAAAAAACCATTCAGGTTAAAAGTCAAATCTCTGTGCTTTCTTTAAAGTAACAATTTGCAATTTTCAGTGTAACAGCAACTTACTGAAGGTGGTGGCAAATGCATGACTGTGCAATAGGCAATATTTTATTTTCTTAAAGCTGCAGGAGGTAACTTTTATAAAAATACATTTATTTAATAATCTGATCTAATCTGGTTCACTGTTATGTAAGTAACAACATGTTGAGCAGAAGCTGTGCGCTGACTGAACACAACATCCAGTCAGTCAGATACAGCTCGGACATTTAAACCGCACTGATCTGCTGCTGCATTCTGAGGGACATCTGAAAAGGACTTTCAAACTTAAAACTATTTGGTGCTGTAACAGCTGCGGTACATTTTAAACCAGCTCAGAGTGTCATATAAAACAGGTCTGTTTACACCTGTGCGTCAGGACGTCCGCTCCTGATAGTTCCATCGTCTCCATGGTGCACAAAAAATACTGATTTTGTACAATTTGATGCCCTCAAACCAAAATAGTTATGTTTTCAAATGAATACACTATTGTTAATACATTTACACCTGTCCCAGGATATTCAAGGCATGCTTTCCATTAAATTACCAGTTTAGTTTAGAAATTGTGGAATAAAAGTTTCAGGGATTTTTTCATCAGAACCTTGTCTTAATGTGCAGCTCAAAAAAATTGATTAATTTTTATACAGAGGACGCTTTTAATGTTTTTACGTTTTTGTCATAAGAAAAATATATTTTTTAAAGTTTTCTCACCTCTACGGTAATTGTTCCACTCAGGGCGACTCCTGAGTGGAACAATTACCAACAAGTGGTCACTGATGGGGGGTCCACTGAAGACCATTTTCCAGCTGTTCAGTTTTCCACAATATAAGTAAATCACTTCAAGTTTGTTGTCTAATGAGGTCCGTTTATGCAGTATATTCAGCGGCTTCAGTTCTCCAAAAGTACTCTCTCAAAGTGGAGGCCAGCTTTTAGCTTCAGCTTTTGTAGCAGGTCAACCAGTGTCCAAATGCACAGAGAGAAATCAGAATGTCTGCAGAGCTTCTATACCTGACCTTGGTCAGGTCATCATTCTGTTGCCAGGACATGGCAAATATAGTCATATTTAGCTTATTTTATTTTTGTTTCTCTAATGTGGCCTACTTAAAGCTGCAGTAGGTAACTTTTATGAAAATAACTTTTCGTCATATTTGCTAAACCTTTACTATATCCTGACAGT
>NW_023339762.1:1792213-1805983 GCF_004916995.1 Morone saxatilis | reverse complement strand
AATGAATCATTAGGTAATGATTAGTTCATGAGTATCTATGAAACGACCATACTGACCACTTTATTTATACTTTATTATTTTATAATTAATGCAAATTTGTTGTCTCCTCAGAAATACTGCTATAAATGCCCTTGAAAAGGCAAACCTATCTCAATTATGGTTTTCTCTTTTTTGTTAATAGTCAGCAGCAACCTTTGACAAAATATGTGTATTTTATATAAAATATTAAAAAAATATTCAATTAAATGAATAATTTATTATTTTCTTTGGTATTTTTGTCATATGTAGATAAGCAATGATGATAGGTGGGTGTTTTCCAATGAAGGCAGCCTTTTATGTATAAAAAGCATTGAGCTCACAGATGTGCTCAGCTAGTCAGTCTTGACAGGTTTTGCTTTTCCCTTTTCTTTCCCTTTTAAATGATTTTGCATTTCTTATTTCAAAACAAAAATCTGTTGGCCGTAAAGTACACTGACCATCTTATCTGTGTTTACTTCAATATTTGGATGTATCAGTGCAGTGGTTGCCAACCTGGAGTTAAGGGGTCGCCAAAGTTTAAAAAAATATTTTTGGGGCTTTTTATGCCTTTATTTGAGGATAGAAGGGGGTAGAGAGAGAAGGGGGACAACATGCAGCAGAGGGTCGCAGGTTGGAATCAAACCAGGGCTGCTGCAGGAAGGACTCTATAAAGAGCCTACATACTGTTTGCCCTGGGTTGCCAAAGCTTCACGGGGGGTTGCAAGGCCTTCTTGATTTTGAGTGTTTTAAGAAAACAAAAAAATATATAGACTGTAGGTCTATATCTCAGCATTTGGTTCATTTATGGGAAGAAAACTAAATAAAATTGTATTTTGTATAAGTTTATATTATTATTTAAGATCTAAACTTTGAAGACCTGAACACGTGCTATATTCACAGAGCTTTCACTCTCTGATATAGAATCCTGCTTTAGAACAATGAGAAGAAGAGACAGAATCTGTCAAAAAAGAAACCCATTAAGTATGTATGATTGTTAAAACATTATTTTAAAAAAATACATAATACAGACAGATAATTGTATTAAAAGTTCCTAAAAATATCAGGACAACTTCTCTCTGATCAATAGTTACAGGAAGTAATGTGCTCAAAATTCCTCTAAAACTCTCATAAACTTCAAGCTGTGTTGACTGTTTGGGTTTATTGTACAGTTGATCAGTTGTCCTTTAATGTTAGTGTTATACATTTAATATAATATGAAACATCCATAAAATATGTCAATTAGTCAGATTACTCAGTGATCGAGAAAGTTGGGAACCACTGAATCAGTGCCTTGCCCCTACCAGTCCTGTACAGTAGGAGGCAGTGTACACCTTTGAAATGTGTTTACAATCTAGACTGAAAGAAGAAGAGGAGAAGAGGGGACAGAAGAAGAGGAGGATCCGGGACTAACCATGGCTACGGCTGACAGCGGACCGAAGCCTCTTCAGAATGCCATGAAAATGGCTAAAGTAGCAATACAGCTGGACGGAGGGAACAAACACAAGGTAGTGAGCTCCACAGCCGGACTGCAGCGACACGACGAAGGTTAAGCCCTTCGGGAAGCAGTCTGTGGGGCTGTAAACAGAAGGGGGGGGTTAGCTAGCTAAACTGTCACTTGAGTAACGTTATGTTGTTTACATGTAATACAGTCACCTGCTGGGGTTCAGGGCTGCACACCTTCAAGCCTTTCAACGCTTTATTCTACAAATGGCACCTGTCGTTAATACGAACTTTTTCTTCATTGACTACTCACTGTTGTCCTGTCACTAATAACGTTGTACTTGTAGAAGTAACAGCTTGTTATCCCAAACCCTTAAAAAAACAGTATAGTATAACAAATAAATCACATACAAATATATCAAATAAATGCATGGTTGCAAGACAAAACTTCAGTTTATTGATTTAGATAAACCTTTGAAGTTGCAAACATTATTTTGATGAGTTGTGTTTACATAAATAATGTGGAAAACACTAATTGGAACAAGTTGATTTTATGAGTAGCCTCATCAACTTAAAAACGTGTTTATGCTGGCAGTTATTAGGTAAGTGGTAATTAAAAAATGCTCATTTTAATTTCATTAGAAGTTGTCATAACTCAGAAGGATTGATGCAAACTGTTGAGTGTATGAGTTTTAGTTATCGCTGTTGTCATTCCTGTAGCATTTATATGGTTTTACTATAGTTACACTATATTTACTATAGTTAGAATATATTTTTTATATAGTATTACTATAGTGTGTTCTATAATCTTTCTATCTAATCTATCTTCTTCCGACTAAAAGTTACTATTTTAATACTACACATTTACTAAAACATCATCATAATATTACTATAGGAATGTTCTATAGTACGTTCAAAAAACAACTACAGAAACACTATATAATATACAATATTAATACTATTTAGAATGTATAGGAATCTAGAAATGATCTAGATACATAGTATTACTAATAAAATATTACAGGGCTACTGTAGCTAATAAAACAGCACTACAGAAAAAACATTATACAGTTCTTATACTATACTATAGTAATGCTATAGATCATTTTTGTAAGGGAAAGCATGAGCACTTTGTCATTTTTCATACTATAACTAGAAACTAATAAACAATTAGCTTATTTTGGACTTGATAACTTGACGCAATAAACTCAAACATTACACTACATTTGTATCATCACTATCATGTCTTCACAGAAGATTGTAATGTATGTTATTAATTAGTTATTAAGATATGAAGTCAATTAGGACATTTGACTTTAGAATTTTGGCCCCATTGCTATCTTCTTGTTGCATTTTCAGCAAATTTAGTCAAATTTCGCAACAATAGCTAATTGTATGTTCAGCTATGACTTGTTACTATAAACCTATAAACCTTTTTCACAGGAGTCATTTTGACATGAAATAGTATGGTAAACACAGTCAACACACCGATCAGACAAAAAAAAAACAGACCTGTTTTGTGATTTGTTTTTTGTGGTAGATATAGTGTATGTGAATAGTACTATTAAAATGAGTCTAGTAACTATAAAACTTTTGTTTGTTTATTTTGATATTGAATCAAAAGTTTATTAAAATTCCATAACCACTATTTATTAGGGAGTTATTAGTAATAGTGAAATAGTAGTAATACTGTAGTTAACAGTTTCCTTTAAAGAGTAGTCTTGATTAAATATAGTAGTTACTTTTCACTACAATTTACAGTAGTAACTTCTGGATTTTTTTTTGTTGGACTAGTACAGTGAAACAATGACTCTCCATCCATCATACACACTTATCCTGTTCCTGGTTGTAGGGGGGCTGGGGTATATCCCATTATGGGTAAGACAAGAGGCGGTGTACACCCTGGAGAGGTTGCCAGTCTATCAGTGAGCTTTAAAGTGCCTTAGTTTAAAATAGGTTCCTGCACTTGTAGTGACTTGCAAATACAGAAAAGTAAATAAGGAACTGGAAAAACAAGTAAAGTCATGACTGTTTCCTCAAATAATAGTGACTAGTCATCAAAATGAGGTCTGGTGTTAAGGTCTGGCTTATAAAATATTGGCCATATATAATCATCTGAGTGTATTTATAAAATTTGGCATTGAGACGATCCAACAGGCAACACATAACACAACACATATATGGTGGACTTTAAGAATAGCATCACAGCACCGTATGGTGCAAGAACATTGTGACTGACTTGTTACTGCTGTATTGCCATGTTCCCTGATCAGCAGTAGTTATAATATATTATTATGTTTTACTGTATACCATAACAATAATAAGATACTACATGCTTGTGCTCTTTCTGCAGGAAGCTTACTGTGAATATCTCCGGACTATCAACTTCATATCACATGCACTTTTGGAAGAAGCTGGGTCACAAAGTAAGATATATGTAGTGACACATGATTGATGATAAATGAATGTACAGGCATCACCATCTTGGCAGTCCTGACTCCACGGCTCCTGGCTAATCCAAAAATGGGAAAAGAGATGGAGAGTGGGTGGTTATGCTATGGTTTAACTTTAAGCCTTAATATAACTTAAAGGGTAAGTGCAGTTGTCATGAACAGGGAAATTAGCTATACAAACCATTGTTTGTACCAGGCTGTAAGCATGTTTATTTCTGCTGTAAAGTATTTTAATATGGGGGCTTATAGAGATTGACTCACTGCTGGAGCCAGCCTCTAGTGGCCGTTTAAGGAACTGCCGTTTGTGGCATTTCTAGGCCTCATTTGCCAGCCATAGAGGTTGCAGCTTGGCTCAATGTTATAGCTGACATTGGTCATCAGTGGATAAGTAGCCCCGTTTTAAATTGTCTGTCATAACAGCGTGCTGATTTCATGCCTTTAAGTCCTGAGGATTTTTATTTTATTTTATTTTAGCTCACCAAAGCAAATTTCTATCAAAGGACAATTAATTACAGTCTTTAGAGACTGTATACACCGATCAGCCATAACATTGTGAGCACCTGGGCACCCTGGTGGTCAGAATGTTCTGCAGCCCCATACCAACAAACTGTGATGCACTGTGTGTTCTGACACCTTTCTATCAGAACCAGCATTAACGCAGTTGAGAATACAGCTAGCTCCTCTTTATCTGTTGGATCGGACCACACGGGTCAGCCTTCACTCCCCATGTGCATCAGTGAGCCTTGGACCCCCATGACCCTGTCTCCGGTTCTTTTCCTTACTTCTGCTGCCTGATATATCCCACCCACTGACCAGTGCCATAATAACCAAATAATCAGTGTTATTCACTTCAGTCAGTGCTCATAATGTTATGGCTGATTGGTGTATGTTCTCCAGTATAATGTGGTCAGACAGACACTGTAGGCACCTGATATCATCTGCATTAATGCTGTGCTGTGGGTCCTATTCCTTATATCCTATTGATCTTTTTGTACTTGTTGCCCTTTTCTTCACAAATTCACATTTAATTAAATTGGAACTATGTTACAATAGAGGCTAACCGTAGCATTAAAGCAGCATCAAGAATTCTTCTCCTTCTACCCTCTAGTGCCAACAGATAAGACAGATAATCTGTGAAACAATCAGTTTTCTCTGGCTCCTCCTAGTGCTCCTAATGGTATTTACAAAAATCCACCACAGCTGAAATATAAACAACCAGTAAGAGCCGAGAAAGAGAAGTGATTGTTGAGTGTCATTACTAGGTTGTCAAATACTGGCGGAACTTTGAGACTCTGGGAATGAGACTCAACAATCAACTATCTTCAAGCCTCCAACCCCAAGTGTCTTTCTATCTTTCTCAATCTGATTTGGTTGTTTTCGTTCAGGCCTGGTGGATTCTTGCAAATGCCATCAGGAGCACTAGGAGGAGCCAAAGAAAGCTGATTTTATACAACTGTCAGAACACAGTGAACATTTCAGCAATAATGACAAAAAGTTATTTTTATAAAAACTGTATCCCTATATACATATAATGAAATGCTCATTTGATATATTGCAGATTTCTATATGCTGTATTTACGGCTGGGGGTATCTTTAATCAACCTGCATGTTGTGATATTAAGATTTGTGCACAGTCAGTTCTCTTCTGGACCACGATGAGGATCTCAGATGAGGCTAATGAGATATTTATAAAGCATGAGAAAAGCCTCTAGGGTTTGAACATGTAGAAGTCAGTGGATTGGTGGGTTGGACCAGTCCAGGCTTCAGTCCAAAACACAAGCAGCACCCCCTTCTAACAGAGCTAATCATTTTAACCAGACTTGAGCTAATCAGTTTGAATACAGTAGTTGATTGTTAGCACAAAATTGAATCAGATCTCAAATGCCATGTGATGACCTTTATATAGCAGGCCTGCATTAGATTAATCTTAAACTCTCTGTCTTCTGTTTCTTTCCGTCCGGGCCTCAGAGGAGAGGGAGATAGTGGCGGTGGAGGTGGAGCGGATGTTGAGGCTGGCTGAGCAGTGTCTGGAGCGAGCCAAGTCGTTTATAGGGAAGAGCGCTGACCCACCCGACCTCTCTGCCTCCGTCTCCGCTTCCTCTTCCTGTTCACCTGGCCAATCAGAACCCCATCAGACTCCTGCCCTCCCAGTCACCACTGCTGCGAGCACTGGTGAATACACCCCCTTCCAATCAGAAGCATCTCTTTTATTAATATACCATTCAATCACTGCTAACTTGGAGCCTGCCCTAGGGGTCACAAATCCAAATCAGCCAATGTGTGTAGCCACATGATTTTTGTCCTGTAAGCCAATCACTGCTCTTTTTCCCCTTTGCTGTCACAGTCCCTCCATCTGATATTCCTGTTGACACAGGGCGTAAAGCAACCAGCCCGACAAAGACCGGTCACCGCAGGGTAATGTCAGAAGGTGGCGGGGAGCTCTCTCCTTTTCTGCCTCCCGAAATCTTCCAGAGACTACAAACAGTGGAGTCACAGGACACAAGCAAAAAGTAGGGGCCAGTTTTTATCAAGGAGGGCAAATATTGCTCCAATCAATGACAGACATCCACTTAAGTGAACAACATAGCAGAGATAACAGATTTCTAAGAACCAGTCACTTATAGCTTCCACTGACGAGCACAATGTTTGAAACCGTCCAACCAGGTCAAACAGATTCTTACACTCTTTAATGTCTTCAAATCACTTATCTGAATTTTAGACCTGCGCTTGGAAATATAAGGAGATGTGGTGTCTATCTGTGATTCAGTAAATATGTGTTTCTATAATTATTTTGGCCAGGATAATTCTGACATGAATTTTTTTTTATCGGAATACTTCACTCTAAATGTTTAATTATGTAGTTTTCTCAACCGTCTGTGGGCCAGTAATGATTGCTCAATCTGCTCCTCTTCTGTGTTAATGTTTCATTATAATCCATACACCCTTAAGCTAAGCAGCAGAGGTTAAGTGACAGTGCCAAAACTACTGGTCCATTTTCGGGTGAGCTAAATATGCAGTGTTACATGTGACTGTCTGTAACACACAGCGTCTATCCTTTGCTGGACAGGACGCTTAAAAATAAAACTGGGGTTATTAATTAGTACACCCACTTCTCCAGACACCACTGTTTACCAGGTTTAAAAAAATGTTGCTCCTTCTCATCTTCGCACTCAGTTCTCTTAATGCCTGAGGATAGTTTTTACAAGTCTTTACAAGTCTAAAGTGACAAAAAATATCCCTAATTATTTGATTTGACTCACAGAACCTTGTCGTTACCATATGTCAGTTTCATTGGTGCTTGTGTGAGCTTTTTCTAAAAATGTTTTACTCAAAATAATAACAATGTCATGCTGCCCCGCCACATTGACAAGGGACATGTTGCTTGTTTGTATTTTGTGTGTGTGTCCCAGGGAGCTGACACCCATTGAAGAAGCATCACGTTTAAACCAGAAGTTGAAAGCCAATTATGAAGCTCGTCTGGCAAGGCTCACACCTGGTCAGGCCTACCAGAAGACATCTTTGGTATGTGAATGAGTGTGTGCGTGTATTTGTGTTGTTGACTTGAGCTAAAGGCCCACTAAAAGCTGACTTGTAGCAATATGTGTCCCATTTTTTTAACAACATTACCTTCTCGAGACTGGACCAGCAGACAAACTGGAAGATGAGTTCATTACATGATGCATTATGGTCCAAGTTGCAGTTTGTTTAATGGCACACAGAAATCAGCCATATTTTGCTTCTGGTATGACCTCTTCCTAATTTTTTCCCTACCTGATATATACCCATAAGCTGTGTGTGAAATACTGTGACATTTTGGGGGACCTGTGCTGTGAGCAGCGCTTTCAGACACAGCAGCACAAATTACAAATCTTAGGAAAACATTTCAAAACAAAATGAGGCCTGTATGTATGAATAAGAGGACCAAATTAGTAGAGTTTGTCTAAGCCGATATTTGCGGATCAGTGGGTTTTTCACAAAAGCCGAATTTAGAATCCAGGATAACTGAAAAAGTGAGGCTTGACCTAGTCTAGTCTAGTCTAGTCTAGTCTAGTCCTGGTTTTATACGTTTCATGTAGGCCAAGCCAGGCTGAGGAGGTGCAACTACGTGAAGCCAGGTTTAACTAATTGAGATAAATGCACGTTCATGGCTTTTATCAGAAATAGAGAAGACGCATTAAACATACTTATATAATGGAGTCTTACCTTAAGCATGTATTATGTAAAAAAGGAAATCCAGCCACAGTGTGGCAGACAATGGTGGAGAGACTGAATGTGTATGTAGTCTACAAATACACATTTAGGCCACTGCTCTTAACTGAAACCATCATAATTATACCATTCAAGGACTTACTGGCCATCTGCACAAATCAACAGTTGTACACTTTGCCTTAAAAGTGAGCAGTGGAAGTTAATATATTACTCTGTAAATTAACCATTAAGACCTTACTTACATGAATAGTTAAACTCTTCTCATTCTTAGGAAGCACTACACTCAGCCTTATGTAGTCCCTTAGGGGACATGGAGGAGGAAATAAAATACATGAATACAATAAAACTGCACCCTGTCTGTCCTGGGTGCTCTTTTTGTGTCAGCCTACAACTACTGCCTTTGTGCTCTTTCCTAAACAAGAACACACTTGAAGCAATGACCCGGACATGTTTTGACCCTTGACTTTTGCCCAGAAGAAGACTCTTTTACACTCAAAATATTTTCTCAGGGGAACGCAAATGTATTTTTTTTCTCCCCCATGTATTTTTTTCCGTCTCCATACTGCCTACACGTTTATTTGATGCATGTTTTTTCAAAAGGGTGTCAGCATTTTTAAGCGACCTCGTGTGTGCTTTTATTGTGAATGTCTCGTGTCCCTTCCGGCTTGTATGTACGTCGGCTAGCTTGCCGCTCTTTTTGAGCAGCCGAGGGCAGCGGGAGTGGGAGTGGGAGTGGGCTGTGTGCGGATCTATTCTCTCTACCGCAGGAGTTGTGTAAGGCTAGATAGGTTCTCAGCTAAAAAGCCCAACTTTCGCCTCCTCGGCTTCATCCCTTTGGTGAAATCTCCAGTCAAAAAAACATGATGGTAAACGAGAGACCAAACATTTAATTATTAAAGCGCTCTTAATTGCAACGCTTGATAAACTTATTTTAATTCCGACATCAATTTTGTATTCATCTGGAGATTTTTAAATTCATGTCAACTCATCATTCAGATGCGGAAAATGTTTCGGCGTCAAGTGGAGATCCGTGCTTACTGGAGAAAGCTAAAGGCGTTTGTAAAGGTAAAGTCTTGCTAGCTAATTAACACGTCTCACTGAAGTCCTTTAAAAATACTTTGAAATGATTGCTTTTCTAACTGTCCCCCAAAATTGTTGAGTACTAACGTTAATTTAAGTCCTCACATCAAGATTCATTAAGGCCACGAGCTGTTCGGCATAGTTTGCATCTTTTCATTTAATGAAATATTAAATTTAAAGACTACAGCTTGACCTGACGGGGTGAGCGGTACTCGACCGTTCGTGTTGGTTCAGTAAATGGAGTCTGCAAGGTTGGAAACGTCCTTGATGACGCAGACTAACGTTACTCTAGCAGATCTCACTACAGACAATACAGTATTGAGTTCCTTGTTGTGATGGTTAAGGTGTAATTTAGTCTTTTTGGTGTTGCAGTTGCATTGCAGGTTGTAACGTGGTGGTGGGTTCTTTCCAGTTACTGTGTGAGACCCTACTGGGGTAAAGGATAAAATAATAATAGATAGATAGAAGAGTTTATTACTTACATTGAGATTATATTTTTTGTATGTTTGTATGTATGTATTGCATGTTTTCTGAAATCTATCTCTTTAAATATTTCGATTAGGAAATATTTACTAAAAATAAAAAGAATCCCTTAATTTAGAGTGGTTATTGTTTCATATACCTTGTGTCAAGTTAGTTTCTTCCAGTGTCTCCTAAATTTTAAAATAAAATTGATCCAAAGTGCATTTGAAAGGCTCCCGAAAGAGCCTGTGGTATTCTCCAGTTCATTTGTGTTGTCATCTAAGGGTAAAGCACTCTTCTTGGAAATTCTTGGAAAGGGTTTAATCAGTTTTGGAAATCATTTAGATTCTTGGAAAGGGTTTAATCAGTTTTGAACACGCTTTACGGTCACAGTTTGGCTTTTTCACCAAAAATACACACTCACAGAGAGGGAAAACTCTCTCTTAAAACAGTGCAAATCCGGTATTATCTACTTAAAAATGCTAATTTGCCTACATTTTAGGAAATAAATGTAATTGAATAAGGCCAGGTTTAAAATGTTTGTGTCAAAGAGTAATTATCTTAATATATTCTTCCATAATAATTTTGGAGATCACTTTTTATTACTCCATAAATTAGAGAACACTGTCAGCAGCCATAATAAATCCATTTTTTTGGCCAAAATAAATTGGTAAAATTGAGTCAACTTTGTCCTTGAAAATTGTGTGCATGCTACCTTTTATGCCTTTGGATATTCATCCTGGGTTTTCAACACTGGAACAAAGCCCTTTTGGAGAAGAATATAACTGGAAGGTTTGGCGTATGTAAGTGCTACTGAAGTGGAGATTTGTGAATATGAGTATGCATTTTGTAAAACACTACAGATGAATATGGTAAAAAAGAAAAGTTTACTAATAGATGTCAACATGAACATGTACACGTGTTTTGAAAGTTTATGTTAAAATATGCAAATTAGGCATAATGTAAAACTAACTTTTGTTGAATTTAGGAGAAATCTGCATATGCAAATAGACAATAAAACACACAATTGTGTATTTTGGGTGTTTTCTTTCTGCAAAATATTCCAAAATGTAAAAGTGTCTCGCTTTAAGATAAAGCTTAATTTACTAACTTTGTTGAAAGATTTTAGATGGTAATTGAGATGGGACATGACATTGTGGCTTTAAATTTAACTTAATTATTCTAAGCGCAGTATGTGGGCGGGAACTGCCGAGAAAGTTAAATTCCAGCCCTGTTTGTGCTAAAATTAACTGGATTTTTCTCTACAGAAACAATTTGCATATTAATACAACTTTACGAAATATTTTTCCTTTGTCATATTTAATTGCATACATGCATGCACTTGACATTATTTCCTCTCCTCTTTTCCAATGCAGACGCTCTCCCTCCAGCGGCAGATGATGGAGAATCTCATCATAGCCAAAGCCAGACAGGATGCTGTATCCTTGCGTTTTCACTGGGTTGTAGAAGTCTCCATCTTTGTTGCTTGACAGGTGATGGATAGCTTTCTTAATATCATTTAAGGCAGTGAGTGATGCTTTATTCCCAATTTGTCCTAATTGGTAACATTTTCCCAGCTTTCCAAATCCTTACGTGGGAGTGTTGAGCTGTGTGCAGGTATGGACAGATGGCATATATTAGTCTCTAAGTAAACAAATATTTAAAAGGTAAAGAGACCGTTGAGCTGCTCGGATATTCAACTTATAAGTTTTAGCTCCCAGATCACCAGAAATGGGCATTCATTCTTAAAATAGTGTTTTATTGTTCATTGCTTAGAAACAGTCCAGAAGAAAAGAGAGGCTCATGTGAGGTGGATTTATGACACAGACCTTTAGGTTGCTTTGGGTTGCTGTAACTCCTTACTCTTTCTAAATTTCCCTGGTTAACAGTCCTACAGGGTCACAAGGGGGCACTGTGGTTCTACACTGTTTAATATATAGTGCTGATTGACCTGTATGGGTTCACTTTGGTAAGACTAAACTGACCTGGTTTGATCAGTGCTGCCCAGTTTTCCCCTAAAGAGCTCTCATTTCATTGGTTAATTTAGCCAGCAATTTTGTGCCACCTGATTTGTATTTACCTGCTTGTTTTTTTAAACAGTGCAGCTCAGGGTTCGCTAACTTTTGTCCCTTCAAAAGTTTACAAAAAAATATTTTTCTTCATTTTTTTCTTTTTCTTAAAGCTGGGATATTTTACAGAGGAGTGGAGGATAGATGTGACTGTGGGATATTGATATTTACAGAATGGGATGCTCGTGTTTGCTGGTTTTTCGTGATCTCCCTGATTGAACCTAAAGACATCATTACTTACAGCTGACCCATGTGAGGTTTCCTTAATGTTTGTCGGAACATTAGCTTCAGCGGAAGATGGAGGAAAGAAGACTGAGACTGCAGGAAGAGGCCAACAGGTACAACACAGTTCTCTACCAACACACTGAATTAGGTTCAAACTTTATTCTGTTTTCAGCTACTGCCTTCTTTCTGTTAAGTATGGAGTATGCCTCTTTACAGGAATACATGATACTCAAATACAGAGCTACAAGCTTCTTGTGAAACGCTATCCAGAACTTACTTTGCTACTACCACAACAATTCAAGCTTAACATGTGGCTAACTTGACTTAGACTTTGATGTTTGCTTAGTTGGCGTAATTGTACAAATGCTGCAAACTGTATGTTTGGTTTTTAAAAGTTCATAGAAGTAATTGAGAGTAGTTATTCTTTCAAGTACCCTGTCTCAAGTTAGTTCCTTCCAGTGTCTCATATCCCAATATAGGTGATCTCATATCAAGATAATGATATCACGATATAGCACATTTTCTGTAAATTCAATGAAAAGTTTATAAATATATCTAAAATATTGTCTGTGTCTCCCACATAAGACTTTACTTGGGCGAGTCTTGATTTTAGGGCATGTGAAAAAACCTACACAGTAAGCCTATATCTCAGCATTTCGTTCACTTCTGTGAAGAAATGTAAAGTAGAGTAAATTGTCTAATAGAACAAATATGGCCAAATGTCAAGGACAAGAAAAACAAAAAATCAAAAAATAAGCCTATTAGGTATAAGTGCTTTAAAAAAACATCATACAGAGAATTGTATAAAAAGTTCCCTAAACAGACTTAACTGCTCAAAATGTATCCAAATCACTCCTTTTACACAAACTTTCCTGCAGTTACTGAGTTCACTGTTTGTGTTCATTGTACAATTGTATAATATGAAATATCCATAAAATATGTCACTGAACCAGTTTACTCAATGATAGAAAAGGGGTCCCTTAAAGGTTGGGAACCACTGAGATATAGCATTCAACTTTGCATGTCCTCACTCTGTTATTTGTGTGTTTAGCTCAGTGGTCATAGGTGCGAATGTCCATAACCTGTAGACCAATTTGGAAAGAAAATAATCAAATTAACCTGTGCAGTAATTTTGTAAATATTTGTAGATAAATTCTCTCTTCACATTCATAAACTGAAATGGGTGATGGATCAAAAATTGGACATAAATATTTTCTTTGGGTTTTTGTCATTACAGGCGATTTGCAGCTTCTGGCGCAATGACTACGGAGGAGCAAGAGCAGCGTATTCTCTATACCAATGTACTGGAATACGAGCAAGACCATGTACGTTGCGAGTAATTCCTATAAATATGTCTGACAAGCAAACGCAGTAACAAGTATTCAATGTATGTAATGTAATGTGAGTAATTCAGTAAATTACTTTGAACCTTGAATTATATGAAATGTTAGAAGGGATACAACTCTATGCCTATGTGTAGCTGTTTCTTATATCCGAAGAGAACTGTCAGATTTGGCATTCAACAGTTAAATTAAAATGAATCAACTAACATTGTTGTATGAAACTAAAGATATAGTTGCCAATAAGTCTTTTTTTTTGTCTATTTAGGATTGGCCCAAACTGTGGAAAGCCAACATGAGGAAGAATCTTGATGATATGACATTAGTGTCAGGTCTAGTCTCCTACCTGCTCAGGTAACTGACTGCAACATGAACATTTTATATACAGTTTAAGTTCAATTGAAACAATAACAAAAAGACAAAGTTTGAGGTAATTGTGAAGCAGCGTGAGATCATGGGAGTTGTCTTCACCAC
>NW_023339762.1:1791927-1792113 GCF_004916995.1 Morone saxatilis | reverse complement strand
ATTGATTGAATCAACTACATATAGAACATAGAGCTAGAGTTTATACACTGTTTAATGATTATAGATTATTGATTGAATCAACTACATATAGAACATAGAGCTAGAGTTTATACACTGTTTAATGATTATAGATTATTGATTGAATCAACTACATATAGAACATAGAGCTAGAGTTTATACACTGTT
>NW_023339762.1:1788181-1791819 GCF_004916995.1 Morone saxatilis | reverse complement strand
AGAGTTTATACACTGTTTAATGCAGAAATGTTACAGATAATAGCTTCAAAAGGATTTAGTTGAAGCTGAAATTCAAGGAGAGTTTCCCTGTCCTTGAAAGTCCTTTGTTCATACCAAGCAATATGTTTGTCACTTTCGCAACTTATGCCCCAAAACTAATCTGTAATATAACAAGTCAACTTGATCTTAACCCCTGTTCCCAGACCAGTTTTGAGGCTTCAAGTGGTTTGAACCTGAATCTCCCCATGTTACTGCAATAGTCCACATGCTTATATAACTGTCATATTCACACATTCAGCAGTGTTCATATTTTGAAACTCGCCTGAATGATAGGCTTTGTTGTGCGGCCATATCACCACACAACACAGTTTTGTGGTGTTCAAAAGGTCGACTCAGTCTTGATTGGTTGTCTTGCATCAGCCCCGTCAATACACAATAGTGTCTGTGTTTTGCTTATGTTATCTTAAGTGATGGCTGCAGAAAGAATGACTCAACTATGACTATGCAAATAATTATATAACAAACAGAGCGGGAGAGAATGTGTCAGTTCTTACAAACCGATGGTACACACTGTGGATTCCTCCTAGAGTTAAAGTTTTCTAAGTTTTTCTAAGTTTTCTCTTTTATATTTGTGCTCACTGTGTTGTTTGTTCAGGTCCTCCTCACCCTACATTTGTCAAGCATCCAAAGCAAAATGAGTAGTGTTATAAAAACAAACAAACAAAAATTATTTTTTGATTTACAATGTGTTATGTCAGCCATCAGATATATACAGTATATAAAGGGGGGGAAAAGCAAAAAGAAAAACGTACACATCCCCCAGGCTGCCCAACTGTTGTCCCTTACTATGTATACATTTACATTTATCATCACACGATTTGCAAAAAGACGTTAATCATTTTTAGGCCAAATGATGGTCTGCTAACATTTGCACTGTGTTCTCAGCCGGTCTGACCACCCAGTGGTGAAGCTCCTGAGGAAACACCAGTACCGGATTTACAACAGGCTCTACCCCATAGTCAGTAAAGGCCTCCCCCAGAGTCCCGCCTTATCCCTGAGGCCTTCTCGTAGCACTCACAACCTTCTTCATGCAGGTAGAGCAAGAGTTCTGGTATGGACAATGCATCCCTGCGGTTTTATGACCAATCCAACACTGAATGTTTTCTGTGATAATTCATCGATTTTTAAGTGTTAACAGTTGTTGTTTTTAGCAAGTTAGCAAGCAAGGTATGCCTTGGGTTGAGACATTTGACCAATCAGGGGCTGTGTTTCTGACTTGTACCTATAGGTCAAATCACTGTTAATCACTATCAGTGTGTATATGTGAAATATAGTGAAAGATTCCGAAAATATGATAAATAAATTTTATAAAAATGACCTCCTGCAGCTTTAATACAGTTGTTTATGTGAACATGTTATTAATCATACAGAGATCCAGAGGAAGCCCACCAGGAATGTAGGCAATAGCGTTGGTGGCCAGAGTTTCAGCGCCGGCTCATCCCCCTCATTCTCTCACGACCTCCACGCCAACTATGATGAAGAGGATGGGGACGAGCCTCACACACAGCTGACGGTGGATCGGGAGAACTCGTTTGAAGACCTGGAACAGTTCCTGACCCAGTTGGACTGGGCCCCGCCCCACGGCAGTGCAGATGACACTGGCTCAGATCTAGACACAACCTGTGATCCCTCGATGCAGCCGGAGCAGGAAGAAGGAAACATCCAGGAGCTGGAGATTAGAGCGTTGACGGAACACCTGAAGGCCGTTGTCAAGGACATCCATATTGCAATTGGTGAGCATGAGGATAGAGGGCGCTTGTGTTTTTGTTTGCATGCGTAGAAAGTGTCCTGTTGATTTTCAACAGCAACAATTTCCCGATGCTGTTGAAAATGGCAGAATTTTACATACAGTCTTTATATTTCAGATCAGCTTCTGTCACTGTGTTTGCTGTCCTTTGAGTGTCTAAACACAGCCAACTCTAAAGACCTGTGCCTCGCCAGCATAGAGGAAGCCTTCTTTACGCCCCTGTGGAGTGCCCTTGTGGCTCTTTTCAGGTAATGCAATCTAAATCCTTGTGACCTGAAACACTTCTTTATACTTTGAAGTGTTGTCTTAAACATGAAAGATTTATTCCTGCTTTTCCAAATTGAATACACTTTGCTTCAGTTGGACGAAGAGCTTGATTAGAATATTAGCTCACTTAACTCTGCGAAAGCACTTTCAATTAAACAGTTTTGTCTTAAGAGACCCCCCCTTTAACATTAGCACCCTTTTGCATGTGAATTGCTACTTAGATCTCCCTCAGTGTTAATTTTCCATCATTGTTAATGAAATTCAGCGAGTGATGGAGAATATTCAGTTATTGTGACCCCAGGCAAAGCCACAGCAGTATACCAAAAAGGAAACAACTGCACATTGAATATGTTTGAGTGAACCAATTCAGAAATGCATGTAAGTCAGCGGATCAGGCTATGTGGGTTGTTTTCAAATGAATTAGAGGAGTTCAGATAGTACTGGTAAAGGTTGTGTTACACTGCATTTAAAGCCAATGTTAAGGTTTGGCATGAAGTTTTTCTTAGAAATACAGCATGGGTGAAGGTCTGTCAGTGACCTGCATGTGGCAGTGCTACTCTGAGTATGTCAGCCTCTTCCATCTTCTATTGATGGCTTGACTCTCATTATACCAATAGAGGTTTGAAAATTATCAGTTGAGTTCCAAAGTTAATACTATGACCATTACTGACTTGTGCTGAATGTACACATACCTCTTTTCACATTATCCCAGGACATATTGCAATACTATTCGCAAATGTGCTATTTTCTGTATTTCATACTCTCAAAGAGGACCTCTTGGTTTCACATAGTATTTAGACATAAATACTGATGTTGGTAACTAAGAAGTGATTGGACTGGTTTTGTTCGGTCAGAGCCGATAGCGGACCATCTGAAATCAAAATGATGCCGTCAGTTACATGGGGGACAAATGAGACTGATAAGTTCACGAACTTATCAGTCTCATTCATTTACTTTTCACTGTTAAAGGCGTTTAAATGAAAAGTTTAGTTCTTCAGGCCAGAGTTGTGTTTTTAAGAAATGTTGATAAGGCAGGCAGGCTAGAGGTGTTTACAACAAACGACACTGGTTCAAGAACCAAAACTAATTTGGTGGAAAAGGGGGTCCTCTGTGGTCTTGCTCAATGCCCCGCCCACAGCACCATCGACTGGTTGCATGTCACAAGATCACACACTGGTAACGGTGGAGCTCATATTGATTACTTTATACTGCTGGGTAGATTAATCCATATTAATTGATTAGTTTTATATTTTGTATTAATAATGTCAATATGCAAAATGACTAATGTTATCAAATAAGTATAAAGTAGAATAAGTACCTCAAAAACTTCTAAATTTGGATGGAAGATTTTAGTTTTTACTACAAATATATATTGATTCCAATTATAGGTTATCGGTTTCTTTGATTACTAATATCCGTATTGGCCTTGAAGAAAATATCAATCCATCCCTACCACCTACGAAAACTTATTGTTATGGAACAAATACCCAAACCACTCGAAATTAGACCCCTGCACCCCCATGAGTTTTTTGTTTTGGTTTGTTCTTTTGTTTTTTAACGTCCT
>NW_023339762.1:1787966-1788135 GCF_004916995.1 Morone saxatilis | reverse complement strand
CTCATCTGTACCCATGAAAAAAAAAGTCAGTGACAGCAGCTATATTGCCTCCTCTTTCCATAATGCCTGGCAGTGTGCCTAACTTACAAACAGCCATTTTTAAGATGTTTTCCCTGCCTGGGTTTTCCGTCTGTTACCCTTTGTCTTAGGGCTGTAGCGATACACTAAT
>NW_023339762.1:1782560-1787866 GCF_004916995.1 Morone saxatilis | reverse complement strand
GGACTTCATGTATCGATACTCGCGGTGAAAAAACAATACTTTATGGGGAAACAAAATATCGATATATATCGCAGGATCGATAAAATTGCTCAGCCCTACTTTGTCTTTCTTTCTCAGGAAGGTCCACAGGGAAAGGGAGCAGGCCTTTGAGACAAGCATGAAGCTTTACCAGGACATTTCACCCAGAGATGTCGGTGTTTCCTTGAAACTGTTCCCCCAGGACCCTGGCGCACTACAAGGGTCCTACCCCTACGAGTCTGCTGTTCAGGAGCTTAGGCTTCTCATTATAGACCGCTGTCCACAGAGGAAGTTGGAATGTATTGGTGAGTCAGATTGCGTTGTTTTTATTCTTCCTCACACAAAGGCTGCCTTTCAGGACAGATAGCTTCTCTTGGGGTGTGTTCATTCAACCCCGAAGGAGGCGATCCACCCTTTTCTGGCTGCGTACCATGACCTCAGACTTGGAGCCTGTTCTCCTAGTCACTTCAGATTTTCAGGATATGTGCAGGCCTTGAAAAGTCTTAAAAAGTATTGAAGTCAGTTCCCTTAAAGGAAAAAGCCTTAGAAGGTATTAAAAAGCCTTAATTTCGATACATAAAGTATCCAATTGCAGGCTGTCAGGAGGCGTTATTCACCTATAAACTAAAAGAGGGATTACAGTAGTCATTAGATTACAGACCACACACCACTTTTAGAGTGTCATTGCTCTCTTTCTGTATCTATTTTTAAAGTTTTGTCCAAGGACAGGGGTTTAACATATTTCTACTGTTTCCCTATAGTTCGGACATTACGGCTGATCTGTGCCTGTGCTGAGGATTACAGGTGTCTTCACGAGGTGGACTCTACACCTAAAACAGCTGCCATGTGAGTAAATCATCTGCTCAGAAGTGTGTTTGTCTCTGCAGAAAATATAAAACCACTCACTTTATACTGGAATTTTTAATGGAAAATGGAAATTTCAAAATGGTAAAATAAGACACCTACAATAAACCCAAAACACTACACTGAACACCTTGATGATTAAGAACATTGTACGGAACAGTGTAGAGTGTTGGGGGTTGAGTTATTATTTTAGTTGAATTCCTCCAAAGTATACCTCATTAAACTTCAAAATAAAAGCCCTTTCTCCACATGCACACTGTGAAACACTGTCCCAAAGTCCAGTGGCAATACCCAAACATCATTTAAGGGCTCTCTGCCTTGGTAGCTGCCCTGTCAGGACTCATCAGTGCTCTGCTAAGCCTGCCCCAGCAGGGAATTTACTAGGTCTTTTGCGCCCCCCTATAGAGTGCCCCTTCCTGGCCAGGCCTAAAAGTGGGTCGTCCTGTCTGGGTTTGGAACAGACCCAGGGTCCAATAAGGGGCTTGGGGAAGAGAAGAAAAGACATGGAGGTTTTGAGGAATCCATGATGATGCACAAAGTCAGACAAAGGCTCAGTGGGTTGTAGCACCGATTATGGAGAACATGCAGTGCACCGTGGACCTAGATTGTTCTGTGCTGACAAAGTTTTAATGAACCACAGAGTATTTAATGTAAAAATTCACATTTAAGAGAGAAAGCAGTCACCTGTCACTGCCTAACTCATCTGTAAGTTTGCATCAGTTTTTCTAGTGAGCACACAAGTAAACAAAGTGATCAGTATTCCAGTATTTCTTTTTCCAAACTGGGTGGGGATCTTAGTCCTAGAATAGGAGCATTTACTGGGTTGTCTGGAGAGCCAGTAGGTTCGGTTAAGGTTAGACACTTTTTTACTATGGCTTAATCAGTTGGGATATGTCACCAACATTTAAAGGGTTTAATGTGTGTGCTCCAATAATGCTTGTATAAGTCATCTGTTTTGAGGGCAGTGCAACACACAAACATCCCGTGTCTGGAGAAAGGAGCACGATTTATTTATTTTGTTGTGTGTTTTGTGTTATTTGATATCTTGTCTTTTTTCATAAACTCTTGTCCTCATCCCTTTTTCCTCTTTTGTTGGGTCCACTAATGTTATTTTGAGAATGTCTGAGGCCATGTCTCCTGCTCCATATCTGTCTCCTTGTATTGCGCCTGTGTGAAGTGATTAGAGACGGCGGAGTAGAAGAGTTGACCGGGCACAGCACTTCTCAAAGCTTTGTACGCAAAAAACTTGTGACGTTGAAGATTTTTGTGTGTACTGTTGTGAACAGCTTAGTACCAAACTGTGGGTCCAAGAAATGAAAGCTGAATTGTGCCGTGTGGAATTTGTTTTGTCACCTGGAAACATGAGTCAAACGGGGCCAAACCACAGAAGACGATTTATTCTTTTCCTTGTTTATTTTTTGGAGACCAAGAATACAATCATGTCTGACATCTCTGGCCAAGCTGCAATGATTTTCAATGAAGACAATTGCAGATTATATCCTAAGTAAAATAATGAATTAAAACCAGCATTTTAAACCGTTTTTCAAAGGTAACCTGCTAACTGATCACAACTCCATTTCATTCTTACAGTGTCATAATCTAGTGGCCCCTCACAGCTCTAATTCAGTAACAATTTAATTCAGAAGTAAACTTAAAATTTCCAGTCTAACTTTGATTCTAAGCTCGGTTTAAGAGAGTAAGTTTGGACTGTGTACTTTCCTGCCTGAAATCTGCAACTCAGTACAGGCCCACATGTCACTGCTTTTCTTAGTCACCTAAATACAGGTTTTCTTTCTGCATGCCACTGTGACTCAAAGTGTTTTTGATCATGTCCTGACTGTTAGAATGTGGATTTATAACTAATCGCAGTGTTCTGCTGACAGACTAGCTCCTCAGACTTCAGCAGGACTGAATCAAACGAAAAAGAAGGACCTAAGATTTTTTTTTACCTGTTTGAGCTTCATATTTTAGCCAGGATCTCAGGGCGCAAAAAGATTTGTAGGCGAGGGAATCTCTGCAGCACTACAGTACTTCATTATAATGTCACATTTTACCTTTTATCCAAAAACTACAGCTACTGGGATTTAGATATTGCATGTGGCCATATTGTGATTTGGATAAATTGTGCAGACCTAGTTTCTGCTTATTTTTTTTTTGCCACCCCTTTACGCTTAAATGTCTAATTCACAATCTCACAC
The DNA here is from genome assembly GCF_004916995.1 of Morone saxatilis. Lineage (NCBI taxonomy): Eukaryota > Metazoa > Chordata > Actinopteri > Moronidae > Morone > Morone saxatilis. The sequence continues at coordinate 1,784,786 of NW_023339762.1, read as the reverse complement.
ACACAAACTCACTTTATTGTACTCGCTGCCCTCCTTTATTCAATGAACAGCATTACCATTTTTGTCAGTTCTTTGTCCTCGACCAACTAGGAGCTTGTTTGTTCTCTTGTGTGCTTTTGTCTGCATCCCTTTCCTTTCTCTCCTCTATTGTGCTGCTAAACTGGTCTCCTCTCCTTCCATATCTTAATTAAGAATATTTACCCCCCTCTGCATGTTTCTGCTATTTTCTGACTTGTGTCCACTTATCCTCTTCTCAATTGGAATGCAAACCCATAATGGAGCTTAATCTTCCCACTGAAATCAGTATTTATGCATGTGGGAAGAGTGCATTGTATCCTTGGAATGCAGACACACCAGTTTCCGTGTGAGAGAATCGATGTGTGTGTTTACAGTAGTGAAGTCAGAAGATTATAATTCAGGGTTGCGATTGTGCGTGTGAGGTCCAGCAGTGGTTACATGAGCCTGTCCACACCTTCCAGAACCTGCAGGAGGAGAATATCCAGTTTCATGCGGCTGGGTCAGTCGGGGGCCAGCAACTTACCTTCTCACGCAAACTAGCCAGCAAGCAGTTAGCCCTGCGTGTGAGTCCCGATAAACAAATGGTCACTGTCTGCACACAGGCAGAATGCTATCAGGCTGTCATCATCTCCCCGGCTGCAATTTGTCCTCCCAACAGATCTCAGTGAGAGAAAAAAAGCTTTATCATTTCCATCCCTGAACACGCATCCCATTAAGAGCTACTCTCGATTTAGTTTCCATTCAGTCCCCCGGGGAGCACATGCCATCATACTCTGTAAATGTCACTATCTATTTTCTCCCCCGTCTGATTTATTTACTTCTGTTTTCCTTTTTTACTGGACTCCTTCCTCCTTTCTTCTGACAGCGGTGCAGATGACCTGTTGCCCATCCTGTCCTTCGTAGCTCTGCGGTCCCAGTGTCCTCAGCTGGTATCTGAATGTGCTGCCTTGGAGGAGTTCATTCATGAAGGGTGAGTCATCATAATGAAAAAAGATGCTGAATGACCCATCTCCTTTGTTTGCACCAAATGCACAAAAACATTTGTGACAGACAAGAGCAGCCAAAAAGCCAGATATTTTTCTCAGAGCTAAAAACTGAGTGAATGAAACAAAACTCCAAATGAATGCCAATGTTGCTCTGTGTCTGCTGGATATGTAAATGTTTGCTGATGCGGTCACCATAACAATTTCATATGCTGATAATATGTCAATGTCCACCAGAAAGCACCAGCGTGTTTTTTAACAATGTCTTACTCTGTACAGATCTTTGTCACAATATTTTAATAACCAAATTTAAGGGATCCTTCAATCCGGGAGATGTAAAATACCTAACCTAATAAGTGACAGAAACCATCTTTGAGTCATATTTATTTGACTTATCTGACTTGATTTACAGTTTAACCCATGTCCCATTTGCTAACCGGGGGGGGGGGTTACTGCAGCCAGCCACCAGGGGCAGATCGAGATGTTTTGGCCTCACTATTGGGGAGCTGTCATGTCGTCCATCTTTATATACAGTGAATGGGTTGAGCACATGTAGTCAAGTTGAACAGTTTGGGAACGGCTCGTGCTCTTGAGTCAAGGTAATACATCATACTAAGTGTCACTGCGTGTGAGTTGAGACCACACCCACGACTCTACTCCCGGCCATAAAAACAGTAGGTTGTAAAAGCCCGCTGGTTAGATTGGCAGTGGCAAAGGAATGTCAGGAAATTTGGGATTTGGTTTTGGTCTTCTCTATAAAAATACAAATAAAGAAAGTCCCACTTGATGTTTATGTAGTTTAGTGGGTTGGAAGGGTTCAAGTAAAGGGAGAGGTGGAACCAAGACGTGCCACAACACTGAGAGGGTTGATTAAGAAAGCCAAGAGTCTTTTAAAATGATTGGTTTAGGCAGCTGTCAGTGCCAAGTAGAGTTATGGTGAATCTAATGAGATATAACATTTCATTTTATTTTGATCTTTTTTTATTCTCATCCTTTGAGTAACACTCAAAGCGCTTTATACTACATGCCACATTCACCTATTCACAGCTGGGAGCTTTCAGTGAACCTGGACCTGGACTGAACTGAGAGACAGACAGAGGCCAGTTTCACAACAGGGAATATAGTACCAAGGTGGTTTTCTTGTCTGGTTTGGCTCCTGGCAACCCGTGGGCTAGCTGCATGGCTACTTTAGCAACAAGTAAAGCTAAGTTTCAATCGGGAAACT
>NW_023339762.1:1782269-1782460 GCF_004916995.1 Morone saxatilis | reverse complement strand
GTCAAAAATAGACCAGCTTCATATTCTACACAGAGCAGAACGGAGAAACACTTCTGGGACATTTGTTGTTTGGTCCATAAATTGGTGAAAAATACTGATCAGTGTTTCCCAAGGAGTCCAAGGTGTTTTTACCATTCAGTTTACTGTCAAAGATGACTAAAGAAACAAATATATTCACATTTGAGAAGCTG
>NW_023339762.1:1781675-1782181 GCF_004916995.1 Morone saxatilis | reverse complement strand
AATTTAATAGTTGACAGCTAATCAGCTAATCATTGCGGCTCTATAATGGATTACTCCATATAATAAACATTAAGGTATTGTGCCAAGCTAATTTAGCTACCTTTTATTGATAATTTACTGACCACATTTGAGGGATAAGCATCTTCTTATCTGCTTTCCTTTCTCAGCCTCTCACTCTCTGTCTGTCCGTGCAGCGTCTTGGCTGCAGTCGCTCTCGTGTCTTGCTCTCATTAGTCAAAGGTCAGCCAGAGTTGACTTGCTCTCCAGCCCTGTTCTCTCTCTCTCTCTCTCGTCTGCTGTCTCTAAGCAAACCTCATCACTTGTTGTTCTCACATATCAACCCTCCATCAATCACTCCCTTCGTTTCTTAATGCTGCCCACCCTTTTAACGGCTCTCTTTAACGATCTCTTTCACAAACTAATGTGATCAAGGTTGAGCAGAGATGTTTAGTCCTTTAGTCACCACAAGGAAAAAGCTGATGTGGTTTCAGCAAAATGAATAAACT
>NW_023339762.1:1781124-1781647 GCF_004916995.1 Morone saxatilis | reverse complement strand
ATAAACTGGGGTTCCATTATGTGCTTGGATGTTAAGGATTTTTGTTTAGTTCTGTCAGAATGAAGTTGTTTTTGTTTGTGTCCCTATTTGACTACTTACAGTTTTCTTTAACATCAAAAAGTTCAAATTAACGGAAGAGATGACCACCATGTTTATCATGTTTTACTTACAGATGTCTTGTTGCCAGCTAACATTTGTTCTCCTTTTCAGCTATTTGATAGGAGAGGAAGGCTACTGTCTGACCTCCATGCAGAGTGCCTTGGCCTATGTTGAGTCACTGCACACAGGAGGAGCTCATCTTCCCGCAGACAAGCTCACCTGAAAAAGGTAAAGGAGAGTCCATACTTGATGTTGAGTAAGCTAAAAGGGTGTGTGATGGGCTTTTCATGAAAACGGAAAAATCTTGCAATGTTTTATGTCAGTAACAGAAACTTTAATAAAATTAAGTAAATTAAAACAATTGTCCCAGCCCTACTCAAAACCTCTTCAAACACTGGTTATAGATAGGACCTTTCTGGTTTTT
>NW_023339762.1:1778437-1781094 GCF_004916995.1 Morone saxatilis | reverse complement strand
TTCCAGGTTGTCAAATACAGATGCAAGCTGTGTTCAATTAGTTAGTCTTTTTGTTACATTATCAGGATGTAAATGTCAGTAAACACATTGGGATACTACTGAAATTGGCAACATATGGACACTAACTTTCTGCTGGATAACTGAATAATTAGAATGAAAATGAAGACGCTGTTCGCTGAGTGTTTCTCAGTGCTCAATGTCGTCTTAATTTATCATACTATTTACCATTTACAGTGGCAGTTCCACCGTCCTCTTTCCCCTGAATGGTGCCATCTCTTAACAGATTCAGATAACACAATCTGTTATTGCAGCTTAAAGACTTTCTAAGGAATGATTCAAATGAACCTCCACTGAAGTGTCATGAGGTGAAAACCGAACATACCTCAACTGTCCCAGCTCAGTCGTCTCAGAATACAGAAGGCATCTATTCGTAGCATCAACAGAAGTACAAATTTTACCGAAATTCATGAGCAGTAAAATGTCATGTTAAGCTTTTTTATATTTATAAATGTATATTTAACCATGCTACAGTCAGCTCTTCATCCAGATTAAATGGAAAGAAAATAGTTCAGTCAAACCATACAAGCCAATAGCAACTAGCAATGAAATAAACATCACCAAAAACAAATAGACACACATTTTTCAATAGGTGTGTTTTCACAAAGCAATATGTTTGCGTCTGTGTGTGTGTGTGTGTGTAGAGACTGTTCCAGAGTTCAGAGTGACTGTGGATGCTAACTGTTGGAAACATAAATAAACATGATGTAATTCTGACTGTTGGTCACTACACTATTATGGCAGTATTATTCTACAGTATGTGTTATATTAAACCGTTGAAGAAGAAGAAGAAGGGGGACCTACGTATGGGATAATGCGCTGGATGGTTCTGGTTTATTCGTTCCTTTTTTCTTTTCTTTTTTTCTGTTCAGCGCCACACAGCGCAGTCACAGCTGGATGTTAGCAGATGAGGTTGTTGTACCACTGTCTGGGTTTATAAGTCACTTAGCCGACTTCGCCGCTGGCCTTCCTTGTTGTCCTGTGTCACGCTGCACTCTATTAACACTTTTCTCCAAACAAACAAAATCTGAGTCGACCAGTTGCCTTCCTAACTAAATCATCACGTTTGTGGGAGCAGCTCTACCGAGAACACATGATCACCATGCCTACACTCCCTGCTGTGCACTGCTACACCTAAACATTACAGATTGCAACTTATGGAGGCAGTGCACTCTAGTGTCATTCCTTTTAGCTGTTTACAAATGTGAGGGACATTTGGTTCCTTTTTTTGTAAGCTGTAAATAGTTAGGGAGAAGGCTGTGATGGAGCCACAGATGCAAACTCAGCTGACATGGAGGCGAGCAAATTAATCATCCAAAATGACTTGACTTGATTACCTGTGTGTCAGTTTACTGTTAGACCTGATCTTAGAACAGGCTGAAGTGTGACACACAGGCCACAGCAGTTTGCCAGCAGTTATGAGGAGTGATGGGGTGAGAGACGGAGGGATTGACGAAGTGAAGTAGATTGAGACTGATTCATTACACTGACGGATTAGTGTATCTCTGAATGGCTTGTCTGGCGCCCAAGGTCATGTTTCCACACTGCTGCTCAACGGGACGGGGTGAGATGACATTGCATGTTATCAAATGTGACATTCTCAACTGGCATCCCCCAAAACTCCCAGTGACACAATGATTCCACTACAGCCAAATATTTAACTTTGCAGAGCTGTCGCTCATCTGCTGGGTGGCTGGATGGAGAAGTGGAAGATGAAATTAAATTAAATGAAATAAAAAGTGGCTATGGGGCAATGGAGAAATCCATACAGAAGAGAGTAAGCACAAAGAGAGGGAAGCCACTCACAGTAAAACAAAAGCAGCAATCAAATTTTAATTTTTCAGGCAACATAATTTAATTCCAAAAATGATTCCAGATTATTCCTTTAACATTGTTTTCATCATTCATGTTAATTGTTTGTGTGAGATGGTTTTTGTCATTACGTATGATAATTACATTACATTTTTCTATCAGAATAATTTGTAAAATGCACAAGCTTTGCTTCATAGAAAAATAAGACTACCCCAGTGATGGTTGGTACCATCCAGTGCCCCTGGGTCTGATCTGTGGGAGTCTTTTATTGGCTCTACCACTGGGGCCCGCCAACATTGGAAACTAAGTTATACACATAGCAGCTTTATTATTAGGTTAGATAATGATCAGATATTATTAGATTGCTTTTATGTTTAACACATTAGGGGTGGGAGAAAAGTTTGATTCTTGCATCACGATTCTCACTTGAACGATTCTGTCTCGATTTTAGAAAAGTCAAACGTGATTTTCTTTTTCCTCAACATTATGATCGCCTGTAACAACAGTACATAGCTGCACTCAAAATAGCGGACCTCAGGTTGAGTATAGACGAGAGGCACGCAGGTTCATTACAGCTGAACAAATTGGTTGGTGCAACATGTACATTGTGTTTACATTCTAAGCTAGGCTAACATGATATTAGCTAATGTTGATATTCTTTTTTTTCATATTGTTTTGTCATAACTTGTTGTTGATGTTATACATTTTTTTTCTATTATCAGTTTGTTATTACTTTATGTAGTAATATTCTCTACATGTCAATTTTCTGTTCCCTATAACTATGAAAT
>NW_023339762.1:1770324-1778380 GCF_004916995.1 Morone saxatilis | reverse complement strand
TTGTTATCTTTGTCGTTTTTTTAAATGTAATTCTAATCTGTGCAAAAAATAAATAAATAAATAAATAACCTGACCTACACCCCAGCTTAGCAGCAGCTTTTTATCAAGTAGTTTTTGTACTGCTGAGTTGAGTATCTTCTATACACATAGCAGCTTTAAAGGTTCAAACACACTTTTTACCCACGTGTGAAGCCAATACTAGCTGACATGAAAAATAATTACAACTTGCCCTCCATTTGGACCTCTCCGAAACCAAATGTTTGTTTTTTCTTCTTCTACTATATTTAAAAAAAATAAATAAATAAATAAATAAATAAATAATATATTCCATTTTGTGTTGTAGGCTGCTACAGTCACAAGAGGACCTTCCTGGCAGTTCTTCCTGCATTCCCTGCTGCGCTACAGCTGAACCTGCAGCCTCCTGCAAGTTATTCTGTACACACAGACATACTGTACATTTAACAGAAGGACCTTGTTTTACACTGTTTCTAACAGAGGACTAAACCAGTGCCTATGAGTTGTTTTTTACCAAATCAGACCCCTGTATGGGGCTTTGCTGGGACCTCTAAAGGCGTGTTTTCAAACTGTAAGGCATTTTAACTAGCACTGGATTGTTAAAGGGACTATTGTATGTGGTTGAGGTTGGAGTTGACTTAGGGTTCCTTTTGGAAAAACCTGCAGTATGATTTATTAATGAGGTAATATATTTGTAAACCATATTGTAGGACAAAAAACCTACAAACTCAAAACAGACTGTGTATGTGTGTGTTCATATGTTTTTAAAACTGATGTCAAAATCCATCCACAGACTGAATTCGAAATATAAATGTATGCACTTTGGGTGTTGAAGTGTTCAGGGGTGAGGCTACACTGGATGATGGTTTTTGAGTTCTATCTGCAGACAGACGAAACAAAACATTTAAGTTGGGTAGTACTTACTGTAGGTAGTAATACTGTTGCACTTTTTGTGTGTGTTTGGGTTGCTTGTAAGACAATTTGCAAGCCAAGCCACGGGGGACTGCAGATACATGTGACTGAAATTATGAATTTGTTCAATAACATTTGACTTGTCTGTGTGCATACACTTCCATATTTAGCTTAAAGCTGCAGTATGTAACTTTTATTAAAATAACCTTTTGTCATATTCACTGAAACTTTCACTGTATCCTGACAGTAGTCCATGAGACAGATAATCTGTGAAACAATCAGGTTCCTCTGATGACTCCTAGTGCTCCTAATGGTATTTGCAAGAATCCAGTGTGAGTGAGACTCAACAATCCGCTATCCTTCTCGGCGCTGATTGGTTGTTTTTGTTCGGGCCCGGTAGATTCTCGTAAATATAAGGAATGCTAGGAGAAGGTGATTTTCACAGGCCATTTTACACTTTTCACCCATTTCTCAATGATTCCCTTGATGTCTACAGGGGCCCAAATTTACAACCATAGGATGGCAGCAGGATGGCAGCAAAATGCCAACCTGTAAATTTGGAAATTGATTAGCCATCTTGTGGTGCTTGGATAATATAAGTTGAATGGTATTAAAGGGATTGAGTCATGTTGATTTGGCTCCCTTACTGATATTTGACATTTTCTAAATTAAGTCCTTCAGGCTGTTTGGTTTTAAATACATGCCAAATGTGGATGTTTACCTGAAATATTCTGGTGTTTTTTTTCTGCAAATCACATTAACTTTTTTTAAAGCATGCCTTTTTCTTTTTTCTTCAGTGTGCAGCAAGGTAAAAAAAAACAATGTCTTTCACATCTTAATGTCAAGCAGGTTTCATGTGTTTGAGTCAAGTTTGTAATGCATGAATGAATAAATGGAAACCAAAAGCTCCTGGAAGAAGGGCGTGAAAACATTCAAATATCTTTAATCATGGTATGTAAATGACACTTTATGTGTAATAAATGGGCTAAAATAAGCAAAAATAATGTTTGGCTTGTGTTTCAAAGACGCCCCTAAAGCAGACTTTCTTCCAGTGTCGCTTACAGACTGAAAAAATAGTTTTATAAATTGCCATTTCATTTAGTTTGATTTGTTTGTTTGCTTGAATGTACTATTTAATTTTTTTTATTTTGTGTGCGTCCAAAAGATGTGAAAAGATGTCTTAAGAATTGTTTTGGATTTATTACTACTACCTACATTTTGTGACATTAACACCAAAAACAGATTTATGTCTATGTAATAAATGTTTATGTAATTATAATAAAAATGGATGCTGTGATATTTTAAGTGTACTGAACCACTGCATTTATGTAAATGACTTATTGTTTTGCATAGCATTTAAAAACTGAATGTGACACTTCATTATGAAACAGTTTTACTGTAAAAGGATGGGAATGTTAGAATGAGAGTGGTGAATGTGTGTTTTTGAGAGTTGGTTCAATAAAGAGAAATGTTTAAATCATTTAATATCTGTAGTAGTCTGACTCATGTATCACAAAGATTTAACATACTTGGGCTTTTACCAAGGCAGTTGAGGGCTGGTTCAGAGCGAGTTCCCCAATCTCAAACCAACTAGCAGCTCTAGGCCAGGAATACTGGTTCCAGTGTGGCACCAACACGACTAGTCTTGAAACAAAAACTTCTAATAACGGGGCTGAGGGTGCCTTGTGGCCAGCCAATTATGTATTTATTAGCTGTTCACAAACATTGAGCTAGTTTGCTGTCTAGCTAGCTGTTCATGTAACGTTACTTGAGCAAGCACAACTACTAATTTCTCACATCAATGTTCCATTTGAAACATTGTAACTAATGTTACGTTGAGCTTTAGTAACACTGATATGAGAAATTAGTAGTTGTGTTTGCTCGGTTAATGTTAAATAAACAGCTAGCTCAATTTTGCGTTAGTAACTTTGTAACTAAGGGTATGTTTGAGGTTAGTAACAGAGAAAGAAATTAGTAGTATGCTTGCTGACTAGCTAGTTAGCGAGCTAGCATAACTTTGGTAACAGTAACATTGAAGTTGTATACAGTGGTTATGGTGGCCCTCTAGCCTATGGAAAAGCAAACTGGTTCTTTTAGATTTTCTTGAGTTAAACCAACTCAGACCCAATACCCAGAACTAGCACTAGATTCACGCTGGTGGAAAAGGGGGTGAGGTACCTGGCCTTGAATGTCCTTTCGCCCAAACCTGCTAAAGGGCAGCTTATTGAAAGTTGAACCCCCATAGACATTTTCAGACACAAATGGCTCACTCTTTTACATTTATATTGAAAAATATCAATGCAAATATGATTTTAGAAGAGAACATCCAGGTTATTGAGAAACTGATATAATCTCTTGATGCAATTACCACAATTTAATTTTCATAATAAAGAGTTAACTATACCTTCACATGTTTCACGGCCACTGTAGTTTCTCCCTCATGCTTGGAAAGGGAGGGTGAAGTGAGTGAGTTGCAATCTGCAACTACACCGCTAGGTGACACTAAATCCTACCCTGTAGACCTTTAAAGAGTCACTATAGTGGAATTGGAGCATTGTTAAATGAAGTTATATAACTACTGTAGGTTCGGGAATGGACACCACGCATTGAGCTCATCCCATTCCCGCACGAAAAAACGTAAGCACTCTCTAGTTTGGATAGAGGAACCACTAACCTAATTAGAGCTAAAGAGGAGACAGCTCTGCCATTCAGAGTCTCAACTTCTAGTTCCTTCCCATTTTCCATCTTTGTCCACAAGCTGGATTTCTCCCCTCATCCTTTGGCCCTCGGTCCTTCGTCCCATGTTAGGTTTATCTGGATCTGTGCTTTTCCAAGCAAGTAAAAATGTCACCTGTGAATAAGGTGTATGGGTCTCAGCCTCAGCCACCTTCAAAAATAACAACTTTACAGTGGCACTTCAAACTATGGGAAATCATATAGGATGTCTGCTCTTTACTGAGGGAAGGATAGAGTCAATGTGGAGTAATTTACCAGCAAATCTACAGCATATACAAACAATTTTCAAAAAACAGTCCATCCCTCCTGACATCCAATACTAATAGGAACTGATGTGATGTTTTTCTTAGGTTCTTTTTTTATTGGGCTGTTAGTTGTGAGGGTGTCAGCGTGGGGATGGTGGCTGGATGATGCAGAAGGCTGTGATGGGCACATGGCTGAATATCAGCAGAAATAAAAACAACATGCCACTGTGAATCAGTCAGAACACCACCAGAAGCCACAGCCGCACCCAGCATGCCATCCTCCTCTTGCTTGCGTTCTCTTGCTCTTTCTCTCCATGTGTGTTCTTTTTGTCCCTTTCTGGTTCACTTTGAAATGAAATTTGCTTAATTATTTCTTCGTTTTAGTACTCTCCATTCCTTCAGGGGTAAGAGGGGGGGTTCGCTGCAGAGGCAGAGCCACACGACATCAGAGTGCTATTTGCTTCTGCTTCTGCTTCTAAATGGAATTCAGCCATCATTGATCTTATTATTTTTGCCTGTTCTTTTCCAGCTGTCATATGGCAAATGTCTTCGGTAAAAAAGACCTATATGTTCTTAAGATTATGTATGTAAAAAATTGTTCCTTAGACGCTTTTGAAACACTGTTGAGAGAAGGTTAAGTCTGCTAATGGTTAAGGTAATTGTAAAAGGATTTCTATCACAAAATTAGGTAGAATCTAAAAAAGAGGTAAACAATTAATAACAATAAGGGATATGGCAATATTTTTGTATATTTCACATCTACTCTACTAAAGCTCCTACAAAGTCCCCCTCTATTAAAACACCAAAGTTTCTTCTTGTTCCTAAAGTGTGCTGTTTGAATGATGTATGTGTGAGTTTGACACAGTTCAATTTCAATTCTATTCAATTTTATTTGTATTGCGCAAAATCATAACAGAAGTTATCTCAGGACACTTTTCAAAATAGAGCAGGTCTACATCGAACTCCTTATAACATTATTTGCAGAGACCCAACAGTTCCCACTGAACTGTGAAACTGTGAAAATTAATGTTTTCACATTCATCTATGAGCATAACCTGTGACATCACAAATTATGCTTAACTTTCCTGTCCTGGTGGACATTTGCATCATGGTAAAATGCTCCTCTTGTCCTACTCCAATCACGGCCACTATGGTAAAATGTTCTCTCATCCTGCTGTCACACTTTGGCCCGCTTTACAAAACCACATTCTGAACCAATTAGTTCATAATTGAGTTACTCTGTGTGACCTGCTGGCATACATCTGTGTTTACAAGAGTGTTTTACTGCAGTGTCAGTGATTGTGTGTACTGTTGGTGTGGTGGGACACACCCTGGCGGATATAGCGTGACTTGAGAGTTCTGACTCTGGTTCCCTAAACCTCAAAGCTGGCCGCTGATGTGACACAAGCCTCTAGAGTGTGTAAGCCTGTATCAATCATTTCCAAAGCAACATGGATGCAGGCAGCTGTTTTTGAATAGATTGATTTGTTGAGCATTCTGTACCCCTTTCTAACAATGCTACGACTCCTACTCTCCATGCCAGGGAAAGATGATATCTCACTGGGGACAACACACACACACACGCACGCACGCACGCACGCACGCACACACACACACACTCCTGCCTTTATAGCTGCCCCAACTACAGTCTGTCAGTCAGCCTGTGTGACTGGGACCTGTGGTGTCGCCTGGCGAATCAATATGTGGTGTGTTAGTTTTCCCAAAAACTGAAAGCTTTAAGCGGCCTTGGCAAGGTCTCGTTACTCTCTCACGAAAGGCGGAAGCTTCCAAGATAATGGCGTGTTTTTTGTCTGGTTTAAAATTGGAATCCCTCTTGTCTCAACCACTCCAGTTTTTACAGGGGGACAATTTGACACCCACCTCCCAACTGAACTGAACTTCTCTTTCTCCGTGTTTTTATCAGGAACAGGGCAGGACTGAACCATCCATACCCACCATCGCTTGTCACCTCCTGTATTTTCAATCACTGTGTCAGCTTAAATGTATTCACTCTGAGCTATGTCCATGCAATTAGCCTAGAGTTACTAATAATCCTAATGCTGCATACCACTCCTCTTATCTTGCTTACACTCTCATTTCTAAAATTAAATATGGGATCAATCCAAAGTGAATTGCATGTTCCTGGTTGGTTCACCACAAGGCTTGAGTGTCAGCAAGTTTTTTTTGGTCCTAGATTGGTAGACTAAACCTTACAATGCGTCACTCCTAGCTTAAACAAGACTTGCTAGCGGTTCTGTAAGGCTGTTCCTAGGTGAAGCAGTGCTTTGAGCTAAATGCTGAAAATGCTAAAAACATCAACAATATGCAATACACATTTCCAGACTTTTTTGACTGGGGTGGCGCATATGGGGCACTGACTTATGCAGGGGTGGCATGAACTATGTGCCTCAGCTTTCCAGTCATTCCAAATTTATGCAATTCCAACATTGTTTATGGACCCCAGAACGCAAAATATTCAAATACACCAGGCAAAAATATTTTTTGCCCAAAACTGCATAAGAGTAGCATGAAGTGGTCTGTCAAGGGGAGACTTGTGTGTTCCCACGGAACCCATATTGAGGCTATTTATACGTTTAATACATTAAAGAAAGCTCAATGTCATTGGTGGTCAGAGGTAATATTTCTTCACATTTCCTTAGCCCTGCTGACGTCCTCAGTATCCTTAACAACCCCCCAAACCACTCCTATATTGTTCAAATTGGCCAAACAGATGCTGTAATATTGTCTATACAGATGATTATGCTTATTAACACTAATAATGCTCATTGCCCAACATATGCAAATTAGCATATGGCATTTTCTAAATGCTGGAAACCCATACTGTACATTTCTAACATAAAAGTTTGAGGTACTCAACATTTCTTAGTTCAGAATGGGGCTCTATTGGCTGGCGAATAGACATGTCATACAAAAACTAATACACAAGATATTTCAGGGAAAGTGGTTGACAGACTGACATTGCCATCTTTAGACCCATGCTGCTAGCAAAAAGCACAATTCAGTCACTGCTCTCCTGTTCCTACACCAAATATATTTCATCCATTTTTTCTCATTACATTTCACCTACATTTCTGTTCTGACCGATCCTAGGTCTGTTGAGTCTCATTTATAAGGCTGTGTCCCCTTCCTATTAGAATGACATGAGTCATCGTCAGAGGGTGAACATGGCCGTTTGTGTGGGTATGTTTGACCGTTTGTATCCTTTTCAGGCAGAGAGAATGGGAGGAGATGAAGAGGAAGAGAAAGTGGGGCCCAGTGGGTTCTCCCTTGAGGTTTAATTATAATTTGGCCTAATTGAGCTGTGAGCCCAAAGCAGAAATTGTAACCCCCCACTACTCTTGCTTTTCCCACTCTTGTCCAATCTCACTTATTCTTGTCCCTAGGGAAATGTAGTCCAAATCTTAAGGGCAGGCATCTTCTTTGGCATAACAAATTTATATCAATGTTATGAAAGCATGTACGCATTAACAGGACAATATACAAGATAACAAAGCCCCCTCTGATAATGAAGTCTGCTGGGGCCTCCAAACTCCTGTTCAGTTTATCTAAGGGACATGCTGCCCTAAATAACAGGATGCCTATAGGGGGTTGATGTTGGTGCTTGTGAATGGGTCACGCTAGTGGGATGTAAATGTGTCAAACCCAATCGGGCCCAAAGATCAACCTACTTGCTTTGTATTATTTGCATTAATTTCGTTTGAGTGCTGTAATGTCCCCATATAGACAATTAACCATGTCTTTGACATAGCTAAAAATACAAATTTACCTTGCAAACACTGCAATGAACACACTGGATAAATGATGTAGAACATATCTTGTTTATTGGTATTTGAAAGAAAAACTCTGCATTAATTTTGCCCTAATCTACAAAGAGGGCAAAGTGGGCCAAACCATGCTATTTAACCTTTGTGTCCATAATCAGTCAGGTTTTGACATTTTCGTCATCCTACCAAGCAAACTTGGTTAACATTATGACACAGGTGGTCATAATGTTCTGCAGCCCCATACCAACAAACTGATGCACTGTGTTCTGACCCCTTTCTATCAGAACCAGCATTAACTGTTTCAGCAGTTTGAGCTACAGTAGCTCGTCTGTTGGATCGGACCACACGGGCCAGCCTTCACCC
>NW_023339762.1:1751777-1770224 GCF_004916995.1 Morone saxatilis | reverse complement strand
GGGTCCCCATTTTCACCGGAACAGGCCATTTAACCATCCAAATGATTTCTAAACGGGTTTATTAAGCTGAAAAAGTTGCCAAGTTCCCCTTTAAAGCATCTGGCTGCTCTATGTGAAAAAACAGGATCTTTCCACAAACTGAAGGATTTCTTTTATAATCTCCTGCTGAGCTCAGGGGGAACTAAATAAACAGGTCTGTGGCTATGAGACTGAGGTCAGGTAACAGTCAAATATCAGATTCCCTGCTTTGTTACCTGAAGTCTTATAGTATAATAGTATAAAGTCTCACCTGGTTGAGTTTGCAGGGCACCTCAGGGTACTCCTCGCGTAGTACCTGGCAGAAGGCCAGAGTGCTGGCAGCTCCTACTGTCAGGAAGCCTGTACCAGGCATCAGCAGCTTCTCGCCTGCTCCTCCTGTGGCACAGAACAATAGAAGGCATAAAACTATACAAACACATCGAGTTGTGGTTGAGGTGACTGTAGACCCAAATCAAGCAAAGCAATCCTCTTTCTTGACTATGAAAAAAACTCATACCTGTTTAGCATTCAGCACTCAACTTTACTATTTTGATTCTGATTAACTTAATTAAGTTAATATTGAAACCATAGGACCCATATGACGGGTACATTTCTCCCACTCCTGACTCAAAAATCCGATTCAGTGCATGAAATAATAATAACAATCCAATACGGTCCTCACATCTAATTAATACAGCTTTAACAAATCATGTTTCCTGCTTACTATTAGTACAAGCCTGAAGTACACTGGCTTGAACTATTGCATTAACCTTTTTCTTTCTGTATGTAGAAAAACCAGCTTTTCCGTTAAGTTCTCTCAGTGTTTCTCATATGCAGACACGCAACTCCTCCACCACGTCACGTACATCTGACGGAGGCTGTGCCATTAGTAGAAATGAATGGCTGTAGGAGTCACCTGTTATGAAGGTGTAGGTGCAGCTGGAGTCGTCCCTCACCAAGGGGAAGAAGGCCTTCCATGACACAAATGTGCTGAAGAGTAGTGTCTCAATTACCTGGAGAGTTGACAGGAGATGAAATAATCAGACAAGAATTTGAATTTCATTCTCGTAACGCAGGAGAAGCAACATTCAGACATGATGTAATAGGGGAGCTCTCCAGAACAGCTTTACCACAACTTCTGCTGAGACTAGTCTTACAACTACTTTTACTGCCACCAGTATCTACCAGTATACCAATTAAAAGCAATCAATTGTATATATCCTTACTTGAATGCAATGAAAACTCAAAATCAGCTGGTTTATGTGTGCGTGCTCACCCAGTGTAGGTCTTTGAGAGTCTGGGTGTGTGGTGGTCCCCCCTGCCACCAACTGAAGCCCAGAGAGGAGACGATGTCCGTCACCTTCCCCACCGCCTTCAGCAGGGCCTGCTTCGCCTGCTCTGCTCCTTCTTCTGACCCTGGAACAGAAAGAAGGATTCAGGTCCAACTGATAATGTCCTTCAGGGGGAGTAAGGTCTTCAGAACAGCATTTTAGACCTATATGTGTGACTGTGGTTAGACTGCTAAAAAGGCTAATACGGATAGTTTTTGCTTGAAGCAGCTTTCTATGAAAGTCGGTCCAGCATTTTGATCCGAACTGACATTTTTTAACAAATATTTGTGGTCCCCTGACTTTCCATTTAGCGGCATCAGCAGGTCAAAGTTTCTATTCATTCAGTGAAATATCTCCATATCTAAAGTGCAAATTGCCATAAAATTCTGTGCCTCTAATAGTTCTGAGACCACTGCCTCCACCCCGCAGTCCTGATGGATGAACTCAAGTACCTCTTCATCAACACCTCCTCATCCATTTTTAGCTTCCTTTTTCAACTATTTATCCATTACTCTTGGCTATTTCAATCTTGGCTATTTCATTTATTTGTTAGGGTAAGGGTTAGCCAGTTATCCATTACTTTTAGCTAACTATCTTGCTAAGTTTTCACACACTTTTTTAATGAACTGAGTACTCCACAATCTTTTCATGTACCCCACTGGAGAAATACCCTTGGTTGGGAATCACTGTCCTAGACCAGGAGTTCCCAAACCTTTTCATGTCAAGGACCCCACAATAGATGCACATTAGACTTTAGACCTTACTTCTTATTGCATACAGCCCCCTCCTGATGAGTCTATATACACACCCCTAAACACCTGCCTAACACCTGCCCTACCCTGCCTCTGACTGGCAAGTGTTCTATGCCTTCGTTGGTTTGGTTAGGTTTTAAAATGTCTCAACAATTATTGGATGGATGGAGTTTGATACAGACAGCCATGCCTTTTGGATAGTCTGCTATCATCTGTTTTGTGTGTATCAAACAAAGATTTAAAAAGTATATTTAGGTAATTATCATAATATCATGAATCACATTATTGTACCCAGGATAATCACATGAAATTGTCATATTGTCCCATGCCCACTCCACCCACAGGAGGGACTGCACTTGTGGTGGGTTCAGACAGATGGATGGATGACAGACTGCTATGTAGATGAATGGAAGGATGTGTAACCCGACTTACCCACATTCCCCACTATAGTGGTGAGGTTATCCTTTGTGGTGGAAGAGACGAATGATCGCAGTCTCTCCAGCCGGCTGCTGTCCCTGGAGATCACTGCGACTTTGAAACCTTCACACACACGTCAGATATATTAATCTATAGTGCAGACAGACAAAAACACAACACAAACACAAGTAGGACTAATTCCTCTCACATGAAAATGAATGATTTATCCTAATCTGTTAATCAAGGTCATCAGGAGGATAAATGTAACAGAGCAGCAGATGGTAACTTTCTGCTCAATTCAAACAGAAAAGCTATAGACATGCATTGTCAATCCAAAGCCAGTGCACTCTCATCACAGCGTCCTCTGCACTCACCGGTCAATGCAGAGTGCAGACAGAGTGCAGTAACCCAAATAACTCTTGAACAGAAACAGCACCAAAACCCAAAGATTCAATGTAATTTCACACTCAACTACCTCCAACCATAAAATATGAATTTATAAGATGATGAGAAGTATAGTGCAGAGTCTGAAACTCGTGCTTACATCAATTCCCCTAAGGAATGGCAGAAAAACAAACAATTGATGGATGTTGATGAATGTTTTCTGACGCATAGAACAGCACAGTGTTGTACGTTTTAGGCCAAATAGCTGGTTATCGGATGAATGAATGGATGAATCATGCACATGGAGATAAGCGCGAAAATGTACGACTTTATGCATGCAGACGCTCCGTTAACATCGGATTGATAACCAGTCATTTAACAATTCAAAAACAGAAAATACTCAGAAAGTACTAAATGGACATAAATTAGTCATACATCTAAATGTCTATTCTGCAGTTTATTTCTATTGAGTTCCACTGCGTAAAACCCGACCCTTGTGCGTAAAACTGTATCCACATTCATCAGAGTTTACAGAAAATATCTTTCCTGCTTTAAAGAATACATTGGCTTCACTTCTTGTCCCCTAGAGGCCCCTGGGAGGCTTACCTTTGTCCAGCAGTGCTTTAACTATCCCAGAGCCCACTGTCCCCGCTCCTCCTAGAGCTAACACAACCCTGTCCGAGTTTGACATGCTGGCTGCAGCTGCACAGGCCTGCTGAAGGATGGAGGATGACACGACTGAGTCCGCTGGAAGTGAAGCTGCTGACTTGTGCAGAGGATCTTGGTCATCCCAGGATGCTTTAAATTAAACTCAGGGGCCACAGTTCCGCCCTTCTACCAGTGTCACCGAAGCCACGCCCGCGGGTCAGTAAAGGGCTCACCGCTGTCTTCACCCCAGCACTGTGTATGTGTGTATGTGTGTATGTGTGTTTTCTCGCAGATTAAAACTGAAAATAACTACAAACTCACGTAGAGGCTGATGGAGTAGGGCGTTTAAAAACATAAAATGCTGCCATCTCGTGGATAATACGTGTTTTTCAATATGCTGGGTATAAACCAACTCAGGCAGCAAATTTGTTATTTTTATCCGCTAATTTCATAACAGCTTGTCTACCTTCGGTCTATTTTCAATATATCAAGCTCTCGGTGTAGTTAAGATCCGAGATATTGACTTTAAAGCCATCTATCCTCCGCATAACTCCGCTTCCCCGGCCCGTCCTGATACTCGTACCGCGCGCACCCCCTCTGAAACTGGGAAAACCCGTGCCACGTGACAATGTTTACGTTATCCCGGACAATCAAGAAGAAGCTACCAGCTGCACGGGGACGGCTGTGTGGCCGGAAATGTTTCACACGATCCATTAATAAACACCTGAACGAGTGGCAGGCACAGGTGAGGTTTGTGTCTTTGGTGTGTCCAACTTTCTGCTGCAGCTACCAGGCACCGAGCTCCAACACCAGTACTTTTCTGTTGCACCATTCATAATTCTAGTAATTTAATATTTCTTTGCGATCTGCAAAAGATTATACCTTCTAAAACCCTAAGTACAGCGTTTTCTAAATCTGTGAGAGTCAATCTTTAAATCGGCGAATGTGGAAAACAACATGAGCCTTCGCATCATCTTCTAAATGTGAACTTTTCTGTGGAAATTTGCTGCTACTTCCTTCCCCACTGTGGTCGGCGGTGGAGAGCAATGTGGCCCAACTCTAGAAGTTAGACTCTCCGTTGGTGGATTGTATATTAACCGAACCGAATTGAACCCACATTTCTGAAAACTTTTGGACAAATTCTTTAGATAGTTAGTTTGAATTAGCTGGCACATATTTGTGCTAATTCTGTCGTGAAGTCCTCGCCATAAAAGAGAAACAGTAACAGGTAGGTAACAGCCTAGCAAAACTAGCTAGCTGTTAGTCACTGGGTGAACGGGTTAAGCTAACGTTAATGCTAACGTCAAACTTAGTTGTTTCTTTGGCTGATGTTGTCAAACATTAACGGCCAGTGTGTGACTAATGTCATGTTATAACGACGCTGGTCAACACATTAGTGTGCTCATCATTACACAAGTATATCACCTTTAACGTTACATTCTTGTTTTCTTCTACTCAGGCCAAGAGATAAGTTTCACTTTCTGTTATAAATATAATCGTTTTTACAGTCGAGTCAAATCACAGCGCAGTGTTTCATATGTGATGCAGCTGAGTAAGTAAAGCTTTATTTATATAGTACTTTTTAAAACACACAGTTACAAAGCGCTTCACAAACAAACCATACATATAAACACGTATGTATGGGTGTGTTTATATTTATTAGATATAATTTTATTATTATTTTTATATATATATATATATATATGCATACGTAAACATCCCTAATAACTAGGGAACATATAAATACACTTATGGAAGATAAAACAAGAGGGAAAGAATATATGCCTATGGTTTTGAGGTGCCACTTGAAACAGTCAACGGATTCAGTGAATCTGAGTGGTTGGGGAAGACTGTTCCACAATGTTGGGGCTAAAACAGCAAAGGCACGGTCACCATGGAGATCTGAAATGTAACTGGGGGCAAGGTCATGAAGTGCCTTATATGTAATCAGTAAGATCTTATAGTTGATTCTGAATTTTACAGGAAGCCAATGAAGGGATGCGAGGACAGGAGTAATGTGGGACTGAGGGCTGGTTCTGAACTTTTTCAGTGTTATAGTTCCCTCAGCTTGTGTAGTACATAGTAGTTTTAGGAAAGCTGTATTGCTCCTATATTTGCTGGAAGGTGGTCTGGATATTTTGTAAATACAAGTCTCTGACTGGATGTGTGGAAGCCCATTTCTGCCAATGTGAGAGGGAAAAAAATTCTGTAATTATAATAAGAGACAAAATATTGACTTAAAACCTTAATACAGTAAAATTAATTATTTGTTTATAACATAAATACAGTTACATTAACATTAATAAAATACAATTTGATATTTTTATATAATATAGTAATCAGTATTTTTTTTTTAACAGTTGAATTCAATATCGTGGATGAGCCAATGTACATGGTATCATTGTCAATTTTCATGCCATGGAGTCCGTGGTATTGATATACCACTGTACATACAGTACATTCATTATCAGGGGAGAACAAGTGCCACAGTTCCATCCTTCATTTCAACGTCCTATTTGTCTCCCTCTCAGCTGAATGAAAGAGATGAGCACCTCCATGCAGATTGACGCAGATCTAGTGACCGCCTACGATCACAGTTTGGAGCAGCAAATTGTGGGACGAGGTTCCAATCTGGTGTGTACAGATGAGGAGCTGTGGAAGCAGGTGGAGGTGCTGTTGAGGGACGGGGATGCTCAGGAGACACACTGCCTGGGTCTGGATCCACTGAAGGTGATGGAGGAGTCGCTCAAAGCTGCAGCGGCAGCAGCCAACGCTGGGCGGGTCAAAGCCAGAGGAGGGCTTCGAGGCCTGGCCAAAGCTTTCGAGGTCGTGGAGCAAGCTGCCTTGAACCTCTACCTGGGTCCCTGGCGGGAGGAGTACAAAGTTGTCAAGGTTGGCTAAAAAAGCTGGAATAATGTCTTGCATCAAATTTCTGATTGAAATATGATATTGGTGAAAACCTGATATATTTCCCCATTATTGATTTGTTTGTTTTCATCCTCTTCTCTCTTGTGTCCCAGATGTACTCCGGTATGTTCACCCACTACATCAAACCGGTGCTGTCGATGCCACAGATTGAGAAACTATTCGGCCTGCTGGGGTACCAGCCCAGCTCACCTCGGCGTGAGCAGCTCCGTCTCCAGTCGCCCAGAGTCAGTCCAGCCTGCCTGGACGACCTCCTCCGCTTGTCATGTGCCTTCTTCCTGGCCCGCTGCGAGTGTCACCTCCTACTGACAGCTTTGGGGAAGCACGCTGGTGAGGTGCAGTGGGAGCTGAGTGTGGTGAGGGAGAGGCAGAGAGGAAACAGCCTACAGGTATGTCTACCAATCATTCGACCATGGGTGAGGTCTGTCATTTAAAATGCAGAATCCGTCACGTCTTTTGTGGAGAGGGGATGCTTTCCTCTTCTGCAGCCACCTTAGATAATTAAGGGGAAATTTGAGGGGAAAACTGGGTTTGAAGAGGTTAAAGCCCCACTCAGACAGCATGTATTTCTTTAGGAGAGATTGGGTCAGTCATCCCATTCATGTCCTATCCTGTCAATGATTGTTATTCACTTATTTCACATTTACCGTTGGAGATACCAGAACATACAAAAAAATATATACCTACATGCCTAAACTAATAATATTTAAATAATGTTGGTGAAACTGGTGATTGGACAAAATTGTGAGGTTGTGCAGAATTCACAGGGATTGGTGGAAATTGTTCCTGGAGGGACAGCCTATTGCCACTGGGTATTGTTTGAAATACTCTGACACTTATTGTCATCTTTCAGTACTTGACAGTTTTCGATCCTCACTGCTATGGACACATACCACTCAGTCATCACCGAAGCATCAACTTGATCTAACCCTTGTGAACTGTAAATAAATGTAAACTGTTGAGGATTTATTGTCCGTGTATCTCCACAGGTTGCTCTGGAGAACACCAAGAAGACGCTGGAGGTCAACCAGCCTCTGATGGAGCCGTTTGATGAAGTAGATCTGTACACAGATGAGCAGGTTAATGGGGTGCCAAGGGAGGCGGTTGTCAATGATGAGAGTCCCCGCTCTTTAACCTGGGTGACTCAAAGCGGTGCATCACCCCCTGTCAAATCACATGGCAACGGAGTTTCTTCATTGTCCTCCTCCCTGCCTGCCAGAGAGGACGTCTGCATCTCTACACTCAACTGCCAGCTGACCAAGACTTCCCCACTGGATTCAGACACTACCAGAAGCTCCTCCGCCAGCACCAAGCAACGCAAACGTCCCAGTGAAGACTTGATGTTTGACAGAGCGGACTCACTGTCACGCAGTCTGCAGGTAGACGCAGTAGGGTGTTGGAGGAGCAAAGATGAAGCAGACTACTCTTGCAGTTGTCTCCAATCTCCTAATGTTAGTCTTAAACTCTGTCTTCAATGCAACACTGTGCACGATATCACCTGTGCCTTCCATGAGTGTTACTCCGCAGAGAACCACCATGTGGTATCTCCTGACAGTACGAGAGAAGAGATGGAAGAACTGAGAGCAGCGTCGCCGCAGGGTGGAAGCCTCAGAGTAAGTGGTATGAGTGCGTCGCCAACTCTCAGCAGCAGCAGTGCAGCAATGTCCTCCTTAGTTCTGTGTGATGACCCTGAATCACTACTTCCATCTCGTCATCCATACGCCTACCACGTCTGCTGCGTCCTCAACCCGCCGGACCCTCAGGTTCTTTGTCTCAGCTGCGGCGTCTTCCACTCTGGTTCCTGCAAAGAGATAGACTTCTGCCAAGGTCACCACAAGATCAAGCAACTGGGAGTGTGCCCCTGTGGGAGGGCGAGTTCCAAAAAGCCTCTGGTTCTGTGCCGATATTGTGGACGTGAGTTTTGTAGGGAATGTTGGTATAGAAGTCCTGTTGAATGCATCTGTGGCCAAACGTTTGACCAGTCATCCTCTGTGTGATTTGTATCGGAATAGAATTGCACTAATGAGGCACAACTAGCAAAATCACAGTAGTGCCTTAAATCTGCGTACTGGAGACGAAAATCCAAGTACACTAAATCAGAAAGTCAAATGTTGCCTTGACACAGTACTGAAATGCAGTATTAAGTGTGCTTTGATTTTTCTATTTTGGTCCTCTTTCTGAGACTGTCATTACTCTGCATTCTTCTAAGTGGCCATATTTACTGTTGTCAACCTTGCTGAAATATTGTGTATAGTTGAGACTTGGTTTGTGTTCTAAGTGTAATTTACTGTGAAGCACAAGGACGTTTGTTTTCATCTGTATTTGTTGCCTGCGCACAGACTGCAGTAAAAAAGGGTCAATATGCCACCTGTCTGTGTTAAATGTGCTTTATAATTCAAGAGCAAGTTACTTTCAAAAGGCACTGCAATCAGCAATCACAATCAAAATATTATTGAATCATAATCAGTGAATATGCTGACTTTTTTGACAATTTATTGATTAAGCGCTTGTTTGATAAAATGTCAGAATAGGCTAATTTGATGTGTTTAGATTACTTGTTTTTTCCAACCAACAGTCTGAAAGAGTTATTCAGTGCAATAAAGGACTTTGGCACCTGGAAAAATACCTTAAAGCTCCAGTGTGTAGGATTTAGTGACACCTAGTGGTGTAGTTGCAAATTGCAAGTCACTCATTTCACCCTCCCCTTCCAAGCTTTAAGTTTGTCCCTTCTGGGCTACTGTAGAAACATTGCTCTTATTTTCAAGTGGTTATACACTAAACGTTAAACACATACCTATGAATATTATATTCCATTTCTGCCAATGGATCCTCCTAAATGTTACACACTGGAGCTTTAAATGACTAATTGTTTCAACCAAGTATTATTATGTTTCAGTTGACACAAGAAAACAGTGCTTTTAAACACAATGGGTAGGGAGTGGCAATGTAATGTGTGTTTATGATGACCTGTATGTCAAAATGTTACCTTTTCAGAAAATAAATGTCTTTTTAAGCTTGCTTACAGAACAGTAGTGGGTTCATTTAATCGGTATAAATCCTGATTACAGTCAAATTTGGAGGTGCATGCTTTTCATTGGATGGATTCAAATTGAATATTCAGCCCGTAGCTTAACTGTCCATCATTTAGTATTAGACATTTAGTCTTTTGAAAATTATCTTGTTGAGAAAACTGCATAAGAATGACATAACATTTTATGATCAACATTTTAATGACACAAACAAATACTGGCCATGGATATGTGAAAGACTGACGCGCACAAACATGAACCTGTGTGCAGGTACCATTTTCTTAAAGCTGTTCAATTCGCATCTGTTTTTTCTGGGTCATGCCCGCTCATGTCCCAAACATGTCTGGAGCCCAAACTTGATAAAGTTCATGTACATTCATCCTTTTTTCCATTCTTGTGTAAGTCCTTTAGAATGACCAGCATTTACTGAATTGTGTTAAGAGTTGAACAAAAGTGAGTCACTGAGGAAAATGGTTAACACTTTGCTCCCCAAGCATTTTGCACTAATTTGCTATTCAGTTGCGTTTTCATTTCGATGGTGCCAGATAAGGGTCACACATTTATGACTCATTTTATCATGAACCTATCAGCCACTGTATTCATTATACATAGACCTGAGGAGCACATTTATGACCACTGCTTTTAAGGTTTCCACCTTGCAGCTTCATCCTGATACTGATCTCTTCTCTCCAGAAACCAAAATGTATCACTTCTGCAAGCCAGATTTTTCACATGAAAATAAAGCGTCTACTCGAAAGAGCAAACGTAAAACGCTTTCATCTGTACAGTGTAGATCAGAGATCATTAATGCAGTCTTACAGTTTCTTCTGTAAATGTTTGTGGTCTGTCCTGAGGATCTTCTATTCATTGTATGCCTGCCAGTTGATGTTGATGAAGGTCTTGCTGTCCATGCGGTCGATGTAGAGGACCCCATCCAGGTGGTCCATCTCGTGCTGGAGGATGCGAGCTGGCCAGCCACTGGCCTGCCACGCAACAGCTTCACCCTTCTCATTAAGACCTGCAGGGTGAACATGCAGAAATTAAGAAATGAGAAAAAGTTACAGAAATACATTAGAAATGGACCCTTCCCAAGTCCCGCCCCGTTTGCTCTGTGCTCCAATAACAGTTGAGAAAGCCCGAGTCAGAACCTCTGCCAACTTCCTTTCCTTGTACTTGTACTGCTGTATGTTTTGGGTGTTTGTGTGTTTAGTGTGTTTTAGTCTCAGCAAATGAGATTTGGCACAACATCTGAAAGGCACTGTTTTATAGGAAAAACAGGATTAAGCTATAAATATGCGCACCAGACACTTCCACAGACAGGTAGCGTGGAACTGTGGCAGAGAAGCCTGAGAGGCTCTCACAGGCCTCCTGAAAGAGCACGGTTCGTCCATCCATGACCCTCAGCTGGGGGTTGACAAAGACCCTCAGAGGCTGGACGGAAATACCGCGGACCTCCCTTGCTGCGGGCGAACAGTCTTCCAACATCTTCTCGGGATATTCCAAGGCCAGGATGCGGAGCGGCACGCCAATCTGAGGCGCGCTCAGTCCCACACACTCAAATTTCCGCATCACTTTGACCATAGTGTTGATGACCTGTTGGACCTCAGGGCCCGTTACAGCTGCAGGGTCAACAGCTGCTGCATGTGAACGCAGCATTGGGTCCCCTACTTGGCACACGTGACAGTACGGAGGACTGGGAGGGGGTTTGATCTTGTGCTTCAAGTATTGAAGATAGGAGCGCACTTTGACGTTGCTGGAGTAAGAGTGGCTGCAGGTTACAGGCGAGTGGGGTGAGATTCGCCGAAGACAAGCTGAAGTTATTAAACCCAAGGCCCCGGCTGTGCAGCGGGGGGGTGTTAATGCACAAAGTCTGAACCCCCTCCTGGAGAACTGGAGCAGAGACGCACATGATTTTGTGTTCATGGTGGAGCTGCAGTGAGCTGATGTGTCACACGTCAGGGTGGGTGATGTACAGTGCTGCAGGAAAATCATACAAAAGGACATTTAGTCAAAGTAAGTTCTTAACTGTTGCCACATTTTAAGATTTGATAAATCCCTGCTTTGATGGCAATGAGACATTTTCATTCAGGTCCAATCTCTCAATACACTATATGTCCAAAAGTATGTGGACAGACAACAATAAACCTGCATGTGAATGGAGAACATGTCATTCCAAAACCATGGGCTTTCATTTGCTGCTTTAACTTCCTCCACTCCTGTGCTTTCAGGCTGTCCACCTGATTTTGGACCCTGGCTGCAAAGATCTGCCCCGACTCAGCATTACTGAGGTCCAGTATGGATGCGGATAAGGCCTGACTCACTGTCAGTGTTTCACTTCATCCCAGCGGTGTTGGATATGGTTGAGGCCAGGGCTCTGTGTGGGCCTGGCTTTATGCACGTGTGGCATGGCCCAAACAGGAAGTATACAGACAGGGTCACACTATTGGCCATTTAGTGTAGTAGAGCCTTTCCAGTAAGCCACCATGCTCAACAGCAGCAGCCTGACTCCGTTTGAGCTGAATGGAACTGGACTTTAATCAGTGTCATTGCTAACAACTGTGAAAATGTCTATTTGAATGCAATCACAGCATACTGCAAATGACTGATGGCATGAGCTCTTGCTTTTGGAGAAAAATGTCTACTACCACCACTGGGAGGCGCCATTGTTGAAACATTTCTAATGGAGACTCCATAGGAACATTTTAGTTATTTTTTTAAATCATATATAAATATATATCTTTGCCGAATAACAAAATACATGTAGTTACTCTGGCGCAGCGCAGAAAGCCTAGCTTATTAACAGTCAAACACCACCCACGGGGGAGGCAGGTGCTATGAAACATGCGCTCCCATTCAAAAGCTACCACAAGCAACAAAGCTAAGTCGTAAGCATGTTAGTGTAGTTATATTTAAAATACGCTACTTATGCTACCAACTAAGCCTAGTATTAACATTTAAAGACACCGAGTATCTCCGTTACCTCACACTAATGTGTACACGTCCACGCTAACTCAAAAGGACCACATACTCAGGACAGAAGGTGACAACAGGGTAAGAGACTCTGTCAAAGTAGTTCCGGGTCAACAACATCGTGCGTCACATTCACACTCACTTCACAATAAAAGTCTACGTGCTTTTGCCTGTGGTTATATATCACAATTCATTGAAAAACCTTTATTTTGACAACGACCAGGGAGCTTGTATAGGAAGTAGTTTGAAACGTTTTCAAATCGAAACAAAACAGTGCCAGAACTGAGGGGTGTTAGGGTTACACTTCCTCAACTTGCCTCTACATGTCCAGCCGAGTGGGTGATCCACATCCCATTCATGAATGAGTTTAAAAGCTCAGCGGGTGATCCCCGGTACTCTGTCCTTTCACAAGCCCTGCGGAGCTGAAGTATCACCGAGCCCTGATGGAAGGAGCACAGCAGTCTGTCCATAAATGTTTACAGAGCTTCCCAAAGTTCCCGCTGTGGATCATAGAGCACGTCTGGGCTCACAAGATGATGGATATACAGCAAGGTTGGTTTTTAGGGATTTCTAATCTATGTTACCTTATATTTTAAATATTGTACTTTGTTCTCCACTACATGTATTGAACAGTGATTCCTGCTGGTTGTTTTACTTCACTCATTAATAATTTACATGTAAATAATGTGATCAGTTTATAAATTATGATGCACTGTTACATTAAACTACTCAACATTATATAACTCAGTTAAAATTAGCTCCATTAGCTTCATTAGCATTGAAATGTTGCCTACATGTTAATTCACGAGTGATCCAATAATATGAAATATACTGTTATATAACACTCTGAAAAAATAGTGTACTTATAAGTACTTTGAATTCTGATACTTAAAGAGACTGCTATACTTTTACTTAAAGGTACTACAATGAGTTTTTTACTGGTTATGAAACAGTCTCAGTTTGAAACTGAAGCCTCTATATGACCTACAGAAACAAACAAGACCATCAGCAAGAAGATTGGCTGTTTATTTGTAGTTAGTTTTAATGCCTACTACTGCCAGAATCAACACAAAAGTTCCCTGCAGGGGCTTGAAGTAAAACTGTGCATACATGACTTTTACTTATAACGCAGTATCAGGGTTTAGAGTAGGGCTGCACAATAAATCGAAACATTCACAGAATCAGTATGCAGATTGCAAGAGCTGCACTGTTTTAATAAAGGTAAAATGTGTGTCAAACAGCATTATAATGAGGCTTTGTAGGGCTGCAGAGATGGCCCGGCCGACAAATGTTGTTGTTCTCCAGATTTAAGAAAACATGTTTTCCCCAAAAGTATGATTTTTGTTCATTTATTTATTTTTTTTAGTAAAAAATAAATACAATGATTGTGAATCTGTCAAAAAATAAGAATATGTTATTTTAACCACATTGTGCAGCCCTTGTTTGGAGGTTTACTTTAAAGATGAGATCTGATACAATTACTAATTACTTTTTTTATTTTTTTATTAATTTAGTCAGTAACCTAATCCAAGTATCACAATATTAAAGTAATGTAACTTGATTACTTTCTGTTACTTTTGGATTACCACAACACCAAATATGTAAATAAGAACAAGAAAAAGAAAAGGGATGCCAGTAAGAAGTACTGATGCAAGTAAATCCACCCAAATGTATTGGGTTCTGTCTTGGACCATGTTACACCCTTCCACAAAGTTTCATGAAATATGGGACAGTAGTTTTTCCATAATCCTGCTGACAAAGAAATATACAGCACTGAAAACATAACCCCCGTGGCGGTATATAATTAAAAACATTTTGGAGCAGTCACTGTAAAACATAGTAGATCACTCTCTTAAAATAAATGATAAAAATCTGCCTTGTTCTTCACAGCTGTGGACTCTTCTTCCTGGCCAGAAGTGGACTCCCAGCCTCTGAGCCTTGAAGATTCATGGAGGCTGCGTGTTGCCTCTGCTAAGGTATATTCCATCATGAGGAGCAGGGACATGCAGCACTTTGAGAGAGTGATGGGCTTTTTGGAAGCCACTTACAGACTTTTACCCGGACTGGTGGCTCCCATCAAACACATGAAGATCATTTTTGGCCTCAAGACCTTGGTATGGACATGAATTGGACAGAATTCATTTATTCTGCAAGCATATAAAATCTGTGTTAATTGCATGCTCCAGCTGCAGTTGATCCATGGCTGTATTTTTGAAGTTTATTTATATTCTATCTATTGATATCTTGGGAATCTCTCTCTCCTCCCAGGTCATTATGTGGATGCTCCAGGAGGGCCGAGGAATGGTTGATACTGTGTTTAAAATAAACCAGTTCTTCCCAAGTAAACTACCTCAATACCAACATCAGTGTGTAAGTGTCCAACTTGCGTGTCTAACGCTCTGCCTACTCTTAAACATGCCTTTTCTCAGTGGATTTTAGTTTTGTCGTAATAATTCAACCCTTCAGTTCTTCTAGCTCCCTCCCTTTCAGCAAATTTAAGAAATACATTAGAGACCTGTGAAAGGGGCGTCGCCTCGACACCGACCGGAGTTACTGACAGACTGACCTCAGCAGTGTAGCAGGAACAGCGAGCTGTTAATCAGAGCTAATGGCAGCTGTCAGACTCTCTGTGTCCGCACTGGAAACACAATGAGTCCACTGAAGCTTTTACAGTCACTAGAAGCACATTCACAGCTGTTTGTAAAAGTTTCTGTGGGGTACCTGGGTTGGACCTAAGATAACAGCTCAGAGAGACTAACTCTCCGGTATGCCTGTGTGTCTATGGGGAGACAGTCAGTGTGGGATCAAGGTAAAGATTGCAGTCCGGTGCTTCTACAGTGTCTAAGACACAAGTCTAAACCACTTCTCCAAAATAGACAAATGCTAAGTAGAGTGTTAGTAAAAACTAGCATAAACTCCTGCGAATAAGGCATTCACAGACTCCCACTCAAAGTGGGGAGGAGGGCTGCCCTCCTCTCATTAGAGGGTGTTGACATTGTTTTTATATATATTTTATGTATAAATGTATATAAAAGTAGTCCCAAACAGTTGACTCTCAATAACTTAATGTCAATAATTGGTAATAATGTCACCAACATTGACATGTTTCATCTCAGTACAGTCCTATAATTCAGTTTAGAAACTCAAAGAATGCATTTTAGGGTGGAGTACCTCTTTAATGTTTGAAATTACAGTGTAGAGTCCATGCAATTAAAACCAACCACTTATTTGAATAGAATGAAGTTTAGATGAAAGAAATCAAAATTCCTGCCTGGATATTGTTATTTATTAAGCTATTATCTTAGTTCAAATCATTTAGAACCTGGTGTGACCAATGAAAAGCTACATTTTCACTAATTAGCTTTTTATAGAAAAAATAAGCATTTACAACATTGTTCAGTTAAGAATGGGAACAATCTGCCAAGCTGCTCTATGCAAATCTTACCCATTCTTTACCAATGTTATGTGTCCTTTTGTCTTGCACAGAGCCACCATGAAATGCTCCTAATGAGGAAGAACCATCTGGACTTCAAGGCTCTGGCACAAGCACTTGCTATGGACAAGGACAAACGTGAAGATTATATTATGGTTAGTTTACTTCACGCACTGTCTTTTAACAGTGAGAATAACTGCCAGAATAGGACAAAGGATGCAAGATAGGATACAAGTTTAAAGTGACTTTTGTTCATGTCAAGTTTGTCAGTATAACATGTTCACGTGGACTTTTCCTTGACTCTTCAGGGCCCTGACAATTAAACAATCGCCTGGTGTCAGTGTGTTGAATAAGTAAGCACATAGCACGGTTTTATCTCCTAGCCCCTAACTGTTAGTCCTTTTCTATCCAGCAGGGCGCACTACAGATCAACATTTAGAAATAACTCCATATGAATACAAGTCTAGAGATGTCCATGTAGTCAGAATAATTGTTGTAATGAAATTTAAAAGTAGTAAATGATTCATATTGTTGTTTCTTCTTGTAACTATGCAGATCTAATGAACTCTAAACTTTGCGGGGAAACATGACTATTTAGAGTAGAGCCAGACCGATATCGATGCAGGTTTTAGAGTGAAAGAATTCAAAGATTACCAATATGGCGGTTGATATAGTGAGTTTTTGGGCTGGAATGTAAATAGACCTTTTGTATGTGGCTTGTTAACAGATTTTCCACCATTATAAGCATGCAAATGTAGTGCTTTCTTAAACTAATAACTTGATAAACATGTAAATAGTTTAACATTTGATATACATTGGGCCTCATGCAGCAACATTATTTTCTGTTAAGAGAAAATATAAGAGAACTCAACTCCAGATGCACCAAACATTCTTAACCATCCAAATCTGCTCTTACCCAGGTGAGCTCAATCATGAATCCCACTTGATCTTAAATAGAGCCGTGTGGCTGATTGTTTAACATGGGTAACACCCCCTAAACACTTTATAAGGGCAGGTTATAATCTAATCTTAATATGATATTTATGCATGTTTTATGTTCCTCAAATTTAAAACCTGTTTCTTTGCATTGGAAAAACAATTTGTGGACTGTGAAAACCAGATGTTTTAGTAGACATTGCTGGGAGCTGCTTCTTCTCTCACTATGTGAAGCTCGCCACATTCTTGGAAAATGCAGCACACTCTGCTGGATGAACTTTGCAGTGACACCAATATATTACCACAAGCATTTTTTTCTGCATCATATACTAGGGAAAAAGCAGTTTTCATATTGCCGCAACTGATATCAATAATATCGGCCAACCGATATATCAGTTGTGCTATTAGTTCTAATTGTTCTAATTGTTGATCTAACTGTTCCGAGAATTCTCTGGTACTCCAGTATTAAAGTTCACTGGGCAAAACAGTAAACAGACAAATGGAGAGGAACATTGTCGACAAAAATAGAAACCCACACTGTTTATCTGTGCACTAAATTGAATAAGCTTTGTTTACACAAAATCCTCCCAGGTTATATTTCTTAATGACACTGAATCTTGAAACCTTTACATTCTAGCTTTTGCAATGTATAATTAAACCCACAGTATGTGTCTAAGCTGTATGCAGATTAGAGCCAGACCAATACATATACCAGCCGATATTGACTTATTGCAGACACATATATATTAAATGTTTAATATTATAATATATTGGCGTCACTGCAAAGTTTATCCTGCAGTGAGCTGTGATTTACAATACTGTGGCAATCAGCACAGAGTAAGGGAGAAGAAGCAGCTCTCAGTAATGTCAACTAGAACATATACATTAAATGTTAAATTATTTAACATGTTAAAGAATATTTAAGTTAAATATTTTTTAATAAAGTTATTTGTTTAAGAAAGCAGCCTTCTGAGTACATTTGCAGAGTCATATCAGTGCAAAATTCCACACCAAAATTGGTATTGGCCTCAAGAAATCAGTCAGGCTCTAATGCAAATTCTGAAAGTCTGATTCAGGGTTGTTTCCAGGTACCATGCTAAGTGCTTGCTGTCTTTCAGAATGAGATGGAGGAGCGGTATGGTAAACATTATGCCCAGAAAGTAGAAGACCGGCTGCTGCACTATCTACACGAGTTGGAGACTGTGTTACCAGGAGATACCTATATTGATAAGGTGTGTGTTTTATGGTAGTGCGCACTTTAATCTGTGCTTGCAGTTTGGTGTCCGCTTTTGAAAGAGGTGCCCAAAACATTCATTTAAGAGAAGAGACATGCAATTTAAAAGCGGTATTGATTATGATGGTGGGACTTATAAACACATTAACAGTGTAAAACTTTGCAATAGGGGTGTAAGAAAATATAAAAAGAATTGCAATTTTGTTTTGTGATATTATATATCGATTCTCAAAAACACTGCATTGATAAGCAGTGTTAAGGGCTAAACTGAGGGCTGTGATGTTAGATGTTACAGGGACTGTGATAAATACAAATGCAGATCCCACTGTTCTGATTGCAAAAAAAGTAATCAGATTTTATGCATATGGTG
>NW_023339762.1:1747092-1751677 GCF_004916995.1 Morone saxatilis | reverse complement strand
ATCTCACTGTTCTGGTTGCATAAAAAAAGTGTTCTGTGTTCTTTATATTGTGACTTGTCATCATCATAATAGATCGCCTTGCTTACAGTATCGCAATATATTGCAGTATATTGAATCGTTGACATTGTGATACATATCGCATTGCCAGATTCTTACTGTGCCCCGTCAGGGCCTTAATAGTGTACATTCATCGGACATGTGACAGGAAACCAAAACGCCACAGGGTTCTTGATTGATAGAACATGAAGAGCTTTAAAAATGACAGCACTTGAACTGCCTCTGATATCATCACAGGAATGTCTCATTGATTGCATTTCTGCCACATATGAATGTGTGAATTAGATACTGAAGAAAGAAAGTCCTGTGACTGAAGAGGAAAAGCTATTGTTGGAAGTAATTACCTCTGACGACACGACCATAGCAACAACTCTAAAGAAACTGCTGCACTGTGGTAAGAAACACAACAACACACAATATACAAATGTGAAATTCAACTTTATTAAACAGACAGCAGAATATTCTAATAAATTGATGACTTTCATGAAAAAACTGTAGCAAGTCATAATAGTCATTAATTAATGCTTTGACAGCAAAATAGTTTGACACTAACACAATAAAAGACAATAATAAAATAGATAAAAGTCAGTATAAACATTTAAAAACAAGAATACAATGAAATAAATAATTATTCATTAATGGCAGTAAAATATTCTAAACAAAAGTCATGAACACTTTTAGCAGCTTGTTAGATTATTTCTAATGTCACAATAAAAGAGTACTCCACTCATTAAGCAATGCAGTAGGACAAAATGTAGATCGTCTTTTATTCCATGCATTTTTTTCCTTGTCAAAACATAGCGCCTACATTAGCCACAATGCAACTTGACTGCCGACAGTTCAGTCGGAGATTATGCTAGTAGCTGCTAATGTAGCCTTGAGCCACTTGCCTTAAACAGAGATGAGGAACAGGCTGCAGAGGTCTGGTAAGCGTACCACCCCCCGAGATTTATATCATTTTCAAACGTATAGTCTTCAGCCCAAATGACGCCAACTCAAGTGACATCACTAAAGGCAATTAATCTGACAACTTTTTCACATTTGCAACAGTACTCCCAAGACCTGTAAAAAATTGATGTGTAAAATCGCTGTAGTTCACCTTTAACATAGAACAGAATAAGATATAATGGAGCTTGTACCCTGTGTGTCCTTATATGTTACACTCTGTCTTTGCCCCAATGGTAGCAAGATTGCCTTTACGTTTAGCCAATAATGCATTTCTTTCTCTGATGATAATTACACATTTGTTAATTAAAATGCACTGCCTCTCTGTTCCTTTTAGATGTTGCTTCCTGTCGTCTGTGCAGGGTTTCTCAGTCATCAGAACATGGAAAGAAGGGCATGGAAAGCTCTCAACTCTCAAGGTCTGTTCTGCAGGGCAGCTCTTCAAAGGCTCTCCTCAAGTCAGTGGAAGCAAAAACTCCACTTGAGTTTCAGCCAGATGTTTTAAGGTTAGGAGATGAGGCTGACCAAGATGTGTCCAAGGACAGCCCTCTTTTATTGGAGACTGACAATAATTCAGATGTTAGGAGACATCAACGAACAGAGGAGGATGGTGAGGTAGTCAAGAGGGTGAAGAAAGAGAGCAGTGGCAAGGAAAAGGCAGAAATCAGTCAGAGAAGCAGTGAAGGTGTTCAGGAGGCCACTTCTTCTCCTCAGTTCTGCTCCAAACACCAGCGATGGGTGAAGAGCATCCTGCAGGAGTGTCCCGACGAGTGCTCAGAAGAGTTGCTGCTTCAAGCTAATATTTCTTCATCTCCCCCGTTGTTCCAGTCGTCTTCTTCCACCTCTTCATCACAGGACCTCACCCCGTCTGACCTCATCCCATGCCCCCCAAACCAACAACATTCACTTCCACAGACCTCCACCCATCTTCAGACAGCAGCTCAGGCATGTGAACAAGCAAACCCTGAAGATAAGCTGAGCTCTGGATCACCTGGATCATCAACCGGTACCCCTCAAACAGAACCACTACCTCAGGCCCCCTTATCCAGAGACACTGTGCTGCCCGCCCTTTTGTCGCCGGTGGTCCGATTGATAGACATTGCCTCCGTCAGAGGAATCTACCCAACCTTTAAACCCCATCAAGCATCTCCAAAAATTTTTACCATGTCTAATAAGAAACAGACCCCTTCCACTTCCAGTCCTCAGGTCCTAACCTCTCCACACTGCCATATCTCAGGAAGAAATGTCATGTCTCAGGGAACAATGAAAGACTTGTTTAACCAAACAGGAACCGTGGCCCCAACAAATCCCCCAAACACAATGCGCAAAGTGCAAACAACTCCTGTATCTCAGGACGCATGTAACTCTACCAGCTGTACACCACAAAGCAGACAGTCTTTTTCCAGACTTTCAATGAAGTTTAGACGGGCTTGTACTACCACCAGACATTCACAGGCTCTGGATGGATTCAGTCAAAACCCTTTAGCTGCCCAAACAACCTTCCGGACAAGTTGTCCACCTTTGCCCGACGACTTCAATGTCTCTGAGCTTCTTACACAAGATGCTTCTACCTCTACTTCTCATTCAGGGACACTGTCCTCCGTTTGTACTGCTAACCAAATCCCTTTATCTGAATCATCTCGACAAGTTCTACTTCAGAGTTCCATCAAACCTCATCTTCAGACACACAACATTAGTCCTTCTCAAACAAAGACCCTACCATGCTCCACTGTCATCTCCTCGACCACCAACTCTGATTGCACGGCTGTCAGATCTGAAACCAGGTGCACGGCTGTCAGATCTGAAACCAGGAGGGTCCAAGGAGCCCAGCTGAGGTTATCGCTACCCAGTCAGGCCATGCTGCTTCAGTCCAAGCTGCTAAAGCCCTTCGTGAGTCTTACCAGGCTGAGCACTCAGGAATGTTATCAGTGGACCAAGGGGAGATCCTCAAGTTGCTATGCAGAGTCTGTGGTACAAGGGAGCAATGGCTACATTGATGTGGACAGCAGGAAGGGGGAGGAAGAAGATGAATATTCTTTTGATCTGAACACTCTTTACTCCAGTCATTCTTCAAGCTGTGACAGCGAGGACTCCCTTGAGTGTGACCCTGACTACAAACCTTGCATTAAAAAGAAAAGACTTCTCTATGAGTATGTGAATGCAAGGAGCCAAATTCATACATGACATTTGAGCATATGGACTATAGGCTGACAGATACTGGAATTTTGAGATAAATACTGATATCGATTACTGATGACTATGTATTGGCCAAGTGTACATATTTTTTACATGCACGTATAAAATAAACAATTTTGATAAGGATCCATTAGATTTGTTTTTAAAGAATTGTCACCAAGATGCATACTAAGCGGGACATTTTACTTTGTAAAAATCAGTGTTGGTGCTTTCTGGTGGACAAACCATGTAATGGTAACACTGTTCTGGAAAAAACTGTTTTTTACATTTCTGTACTGCAATTTCTTGTTACTGTTCCTGTTACTTGTCAGTTATTTATGATTCTTAGCTCTTTTGTGGAGTTAATTTAAATACCTTTTAAAAGGACATGATGAGATCTCTGGCTTCCACTTCTGATTGAAGGGTGGTGACTGAACTATTGGACAAAAAAAGACTAATGTATATGTTGCTTCATACATTTATAAAGCTGTTGTGTGACCTTATGAATTTCAGAGTGTTCAATTCAAGCGTTGTCATTGGAAAGCATACAATTTGAAAGGTCTTTAATACCCACCTGTTGTCAGTTATTATCATAGCATTTCCTGTTTTGTCTGTACAGTTGTTGACAAATCAGTAACAAACATCAACCTCTCATCGGAGCCTTGTTTTTCTGTTGGTCAGTTGGTTGGTCCACACTGAGATGTCGCTACTTCTGTACCAAATGAAAAATCTCTCTACTCGATAGACTGGCACAACATTTTGTACAGATGACATGATTGCAAGATGACATATCCTATGACATATCCTATTACTTTTCCTCTAGCACCACCATGAGGTTGATACTTTAAACGGTCTCGATGTGGTGGTGTGGCTTTTTGGCTTCTGAAGGGGGATGCAGCAGAACAAATTTGAGAACCACTAAAAGCAAAAGTTTGGAATACCTTGTCGGTTGATGTAAGGCAGACATGGACCCGTACCCCACGGACCACCCACTCAGGGTCATGTCTACTTTTCTTTGGCCAGTTATGTGCCTTTCTCCTGAGTCAGCCAATCAACTTGGTGGAGGTCAGCTCTGTATGGAGGAGTGTCCAGTGGCACGACCAACTCTTTGCATGCTGAAATGTGTGAACAAGAGTGGTTG
Source organism: Morone saxatilis (assembly GCF_004916995.1). Classification (NCBI taxonomy): domain Eukaryota; kingdom Metazoa; phylum Chordata; class Actinopteri; family Moronidae; genus Morone; species Morone saxatilis. Next base: position 1,747,359 of record NW_023339762.1, on the reverse strand, counting down.
AAAAAATGATATAGACGTAAGCAGCATATCACCAAGGGTCAGCAGTGAGGTCAACAGTAACCCCTGCTGTTTGCACACATGTGTTTACACAGTGAATCGTAGATAGGGCCTTTGTGGTGGAGGTAAAATGAGGACACTGGTTACTGGCTTTTGCCTTGAGGATTGATTAGTAACTGTGCCCTTGAATGATACATTCTGGACAGAAAGTTCAACTAGGGATGTAACGGTATGAAAACTTAACCTTGTGGTGACTCACAATGAACACGG